>NC_088420.1:55345994-55425994 GCF_034236695.1 Oncorhynchus nerka
CTCTTCCCCATTCATTGAGGAGACTCTCTCCATGCAGACACAGACAGATTTTGGTTGTGCCATTTTTTGTGGCTATTTTGGTTGTTTGCGTTGGCAGTGTTCAACATCCCTCATTATCACATGTATACACACGACCAATCACTTACACTACTGACTAAATACGCACCCGTGTTAATTGTATTTACTTTACTTCAGTTAATAAATATATTTTGTTATTCTTTATCTCCACGTTGTCTCACTTTTTGTCACGGTCTTCGAGCCGGTTCGTGACACTATGGTCAGCAAGCTGGAGCCCAACTAATGGAGACCAGTTAGAACCCAACTAACAAAACCCAACTAAAACATGACTACAGATCAGAAGAGCAGAGACCTACAGAATGATGGCAGGGAAAATCCACAACATCCAAAAATAGATATATTCCATGATGGGGAAACAAAGCTTCCTGAAGCATTGACGCTTTCCAGCCAATTGTCTCAAAAATAGGTTCATTACTCAAGGCTTTGAACAACACAGAATTTAGAACAGCCACATTATTATAGATGACATCCCACACCATGGCAGCATAGCCTTAATGTCATTATTATAGATGACATCCAACACCGTAGCAGCATAGCCTTTATGTCATTATTATAGATGACATCCCACACCGTAGCAGCATAGCCTTTATGTCAATATTATAGATTACATCCAACACCGTAGCAGCATAGCCTTAATGTCATTATTATAGATGACATCACACACCGTAGCAGCATAGCCTTAATGTCATTATTATAGATGACATCCCACACCGTAGCAGCATAGCCTTAATGTCATTATTATAGATGACATCCCACACCGTAGCAGCATAGCCTTAATGTCATTATTATAGATGACGTGACACACCGTAGCAGCATAGCCTTAATGTCATTATTATAGATGACATCACACACCGTAGCAGCATAGCCTTAATGTCATTATTATAGATGACATCACACACCGTAGCAGCATAGCCTTAATGTCATTATTATAGATGACATCACACACCGTAGCAGCATAGCCTTTATGTCAATATTATAGATGACGTGACACACCGTAGCAGCATAGCCTTAATGTCATTATTATAGATGACATCACACACCGTAGCAGCATAGCCTTAATGTCATTATTATAGATGACATCACACACCGTAGCAGCATAGCCTTAATGTCATTATTATAGATGACATCCAACACCGTAGCAGCATAGCCTTTATGTCAATATTATAGATGACGTGACACACCGTAGCAGCATAGCCTTAATGTCATTATTATAGATGACATCACACACCGTAGCAGCATAGCCTTTATGTCATTATTATAGATGACGTGACACACCGTAGCAGCATAGCCTTAATGTCATTATTATAGATGACATCACACACCGTAGCAGCATAGCCTTTATGTCATTATTATAGATGACATCCCACACCGTAGCAGCATAGCCTTTATGTCATTATTATAGATGACATCACACACCGTAGCACGTAGCAGCATAGCCTTTATGTCATTATTATAGATGACATCCCACACCGTAGCAGCATAGCCTTTATGTCATTATTATAGATGACGTGACACACCGTAGCAGCATAGCCTTAATGTCATTATTATAGATGACATCACACACCGTAGCAGCATAGCCTTTATGTCATTATTATAGATGACATCCCACACCGTAGCAGCATAGCCTTTATGTCATTATTATAGATGACATCACACACCGTAGCACGTAGCAGCATAGCCTTTATGTCATTATTATAGATGACATCCCACACCGTAGCAGCATAGCCTTAATGTCATTATTTTAGATGACATCCCACACCGTAGCAGCATAGCCTTAATGTCATTATTATAGATGACATCCCACACCGTAGCAGCATAGCCTTTATGTCATTATTATAGATGACATCCCACACCGTAGCAGCATAGCCTTAATGTCATTATTATAGATGACGTGACACACCGTAGCAGCATAGCCTTAATGTCATTATTATAGATGACATCCCACACCATAGCAGCATAGCCTCAATGTCATTATTATAGATGACATCCCCCACCGTAGCAGCATAGCCTTTATGTCATTATTATAGATGACATCACACACCGTAGCACGTAGCAGCATAGCCTTTATGTCATGATTATAGATGACATCACACACCGTAGCACGTAGCAGCATAGCCTTTATGTCATTATTATAGATGACATCCCACACTATAGCAGCATAGCCTTTATGTCATTATTATAGATGACATCACACACCGTAGCATTATAGCCTTAATGTCATTATTTTAGATGACATCCCACACCGTAGCAGCATAGCCTTTATGTCATTATTATAGATGACATCCCACACCGTAGCAGCATAGCCTTTATGTCATTATTATAGATGACATCCCACACGTAGCAGCATAGCCTTTATGTCATGATTATAGATGACATCACACACCGTAGCAGCATAGCCTTTATGTCATTATTATAGATGACATCACACACCGTAGCAGCATAGCCTTTATGTCATTATTATAGATGACATCCCACACCGTAGCACGTAGCAGCATAGCCTTTATGTCATTATTATAGATGACATCACACACCGTAGCAGCATAGCCTTTATTCGCTTTGAAATAAGTAAGCAAGGTTAGTTTGTATTTCATCCAACAATCTGTGCTACAAATTATGGCTACAGTATATGCAATTTCTTCCACTTTTTGAGTGACACAAAGATGCTTATCTACATGGTGAACATGCAACAGCTGTTAATCACACTCACTTTGATTTTATATAGTGCACCAAGAGATGAAACCAAGAGTTTCTCGCTTACGACCACACCGGCCTGAGTACGCCTGAACTCGTCTGATCTCGGAAGCTTAGCAGGGTTGGGCCTGGTTAGTACTTGGATGGGAGACCGCCTGGGAATACCAGGTGCTGTAAGCTTTTTGTCACTGCCTTGTGGAAATACAACTCTTTGCCCGTTTTTTCCCACAAGGCTGAAATATGTGCCCTTGCTTTGAAATAAGTAAGCAATGTTAGTTTGTATTTCATCCAACAATCTGTGCTACAAATTATGGCTACAGTATATGCAATTTCTTCCACATTTTGAGTGACACAAAGATGCTTATCTAAATGGTGAACATGCAACAGCTGTTAAATCAGACTCACTTTGACTTTATATAGTGCACCAAGAGATAGTTTCTCGCTTACGACCACACCGGCCTGAGTACGCACCTGTTGATGGGTAATTGACACAGGTGTGAGTGATTGCGCTTAGAGTTTGCTCTAGAGAGTTTGTAGCTATTTGAAGTACAATTTCTTTTTGTAAATGGATTAAGTTAGATTTATAGTTTGTGGTTGTTCCCCGGCAGCATATTGCTGTTTGGGGGACTTTCTTCCTGTCGTTATTCGGATGGATACAATGGCTTTGAACAACGGTGGAAAAAAAGACTACGAACAAAGGCAACATGGATAATGGCGTTGCAGCAAGACAGGCGCAAAAATAAGAAAATAACTTAACAGTAGCTGTTGAAATAATGGGAGAGGAGAAGATTACAATGATGGAGGTATTGAGAGGGATTAAATTAGTTTGTGGACTGGTCTGTGGCTGTCGGGTCAAAGATGAAAAGCGATATGAAGTGACGCTGTCAAGTGCGAGAGGGAAAGAAAAACTGATGGATGGATTTAAAATCCGGAGCTGTCGAATCATGGCAAAGGATTTATCGCTGGATGAGATGGTTGTATTCTTCTTAAACCTCCCAGTATATATTACAGACGAGGACATCACAGAACGGCTAAGAGCATGGGGTGTGTCTGCTATATCGCTGGTGAAAAGGCGCTACTGGCCGGGGACGGACATTGCTGACGGGATGCGCTTCTGTAAAGTTAGATTCACAGACACTGTGCGCTCGTTGCCATATTTGGCTGAGTACTTCAGAGTAATACACGATCGGCAGGTCAAGGTCTGTAGGCTGTGTATCCAGCCAGGGCACGTGCTACGAGAGTGCCCTGATTTCGCATGTCATAAGTGTGGTGAGCAGGGGCATTACGCACGAGAGTGCAATGGGAGGAGAGAGCGAGGTTGTGTTGGATGCGGGAGGGGTGTAGCGCAGTGCTCCTGTCCCCACGGGGAAGGTGCTCAGGAATTGGCATCACAGGGTTTCAGCACAAATAGTGTCGTGGAGGAAGCAGGGGAGGAGATCGGCATGAGTGAGCAGTCCCAGGGAGAGACTGAGGGCAGAGGCAGTCGGAGGATGAAGTGGAGACGGAGCCTTGTACTGAAGGAAGGGAGGCACCCAAGGATGGAGGGATAAGCTCAAGCCTAGACGATGTGGAGTTGGAGGGCGATCCTCGTGGCTGAAATATGTGCCCTCGCTTTGAAATAAGTAAGCAAGGTTAGTTTGTATTTCATCCAACAATCTGTGCTACAAATTATGGCTACAGTATATGCAATTTCTTCCACTTTGAGTGACACAAAGATGCTTATCTAAATGCTGAACATGCAACAGCCGTTAATCAGACTCACTTTGACTTTATATAGTGCACCAAGAGATCTCGCTTACGACTATACCGGCCTGAGTGAGCACTTCCTGTTTGGAAAGTGAGATAGGTGTTGGTAATTAAGTCGTGAGTGAGTGTTTGTTTGCTTGAGAGCTTTTTTGGTTATTTTCATCGTTTTTTGAAGTATAATTTCGATTTTTGCATTTGAACAAGTTTAAGTTTGGTTCGTTTTTTCCCCCTTTGCAGTTTTGCTGCTTGGGGGAGAGTTTTTTGGGTTTTAACTTTCTTTACTATGATGGACAACATGGCAATGGCTAATGGAATGGACAAAGAAAATGCTCAACGGAAGAAAAATGGAGATGAAGGAGATGAAATATGGTAAAGAATTTACGGTGGCAGTGGAGTTGATGGGAGAAGATAGGGTCACGACGATGGAGTTACTACGTGCGATTAAAGAGGTGTGTGGCAAGGTGGTGGGATGTAGAGTAAAAGGAGAAAGAAAGTACGAGGTCACGATGAGAAATGGAAAAGGAAAAGAGCGCTTAATGGATGGCTTTATGATTAAAGAAACAAGAATTATGGCAAGAGACATGGTTTCCAATGAACTTATAGTCTCTCATGAATTTGCCTGTGTATATGGAAGACAACGCTATATTGGCCAAGCTATGTAGCTGGGGTGTATCAGCAGTCTCTGAAATCAGGAGGAGAGTTTGGCCAGGGACGGAGATAGCAGATGGCACGAGATACTGCAAAGTGAAATTTACTGACACTGAAATCATTGCCGTACTCTACAAAGTTTGACACACTTGAAGGAGGAGAGTACTTTAGAGTTATTCATGATAAGCAGGTCAGAGTCTGTAGGCTTTGTATTCAGCCTGGTCATATTTTGAAGGACTGCCCTGAATTCAAATGTTATAAGTGTGGGAAGCAAGGGCATTATGCAAGAGAATGTGTAGGTGGAAAGGAAAGGGCATTTTGCAAAGGATGTCGCATGAGAACTGACGAGTGCAACTGTGGAGAGGTTGTGAATGAGGAGAGGAGCCAGGATCTTTTTGTGGAGACTGATGTATCACCGAGACCAGAAGAAGATGATGGAGGAGAGGACGTGATGGAGGGTGTAGAGACGGAGAACGCAAGAAGGGAGAAGATCGAACAGAAGATGAATGAAATAGGGAGCAGTATGGACTCAGAAATAAGAAGAGGGAGTTTTCAGGAGGAGGGGGGGAGTGGGCTGGTTGGAGGAACTGGGGACTCACAGATTTTGGAGGGGACCTCGGGCTATGTGGGTGCCTCGGAAGAAGGTGAAGTCGAGGGGAGTGGGATGCTGACAATAATACAGGAGACACAAATGGATACAGGAAGCACAACAGGCACTGGAAAGAAGAGTTTAAGTTTCTTGGAAGAGATGGATTTAGAATCAATTTCAGATTCAGATGACATGGAACAGATTGACAGAAAATGGGGAGGCTACAGGAAGAGGAAAGCGGCGGCGGAGGTGAAAAAGGACAGAAAAGGAAGAAAACATGACAGATAGAGGTAAATGAGAAAATATTTATTATTTTTACTATTTATTGGAATGGTTAATTTTATGTCAATCAATGCAAACGGTTTAAGAACAATGGAAAAATTTCAAAGAATAGTAAAAATGAAGAATTCTGATATTGTAACGGTTCTCTTGTGGTGAAGGAAAGTCGGACCAAAATGCGGCGTGTAGATTACGATTCATGTTTAATGAAAAAACACACTAAACACAAACACTACAAAACAATAAACGTAACGAAAACCGAAACAGCCTATACTTGTGTAAACTAACACAGAACAAGGACATCAGGACACTAAGGACAATCACCCACAAAACACGGCAATCAGAGACAACGATACACACCTGCCTCTGATTGAGAACCACTCCAGACAGCCATAGACTTTGCTAGATAACCCCACTAAGCCACACACCCAACACCCCACAAAACCCTAAGACAAAACACACCACAATAAACCCATGTCACACCCTGGCCTGACCAAATAAATGAAGAAACACAAAATACTTCGACCAGGGCGTGACAGAACCCCCCTAAGGTGCGGACTCCCGAACGCACCTGAAAGCAATAGGGAGGGTCCGGGTGGGCGTCTGTCCATGGTGGCGGCGCGGGACGTGGACCCCACTCAATCACTGTCTTAGTCCCTCCTCCTCGCTTCCTTGGATAGTCCACCCTCGCCGCCGACCATGGCCTAGTAGTCCTCACCCAGAACCCCACTGGACTGAGAAGCAGATCGGGACTGAGAAGCAAGCTCGGGACCGAGGGGCAAGCTCGGGACTGAGGGGAAGCTCGGCACCGAGAGGAAGCTCGGCACAGAGGAAGCTCAGCACAGAGGAAGCTCAGGCAGGTAGCTGAATCCGGCAGATCCTGGCTGGATGGCGGTTCTGGCAGATCCTGGCTGACTGGCGGATCTGGAAGAGTCTGGCTGACTGGCGGATCTGGAAGAGTTTGGCTGACTGGCGGATCTGGAAGAGTCTGGCTGACTGGCGGATCTGGAAGAGTCTGGCTGACTGGCGGATCTGGAAGAGTCTGGCTGACTGGCGGAACCTGGCAGACTGACGGATCTGGCTGCTCCACGCTGACTGGCGGCTCTGGCTGCTCCACGCTGACTGGCGGCTCTGGCTGCCCCACGCTGACTGGCGGCTCTGGCTGCTC
Organism: Oncorhynchus nerka; assembly: GCF_034236695.1. Taxonomy (NCBI): domain Eukaryota; kingdom Metazoa; phylum Chordata; class Actinopteri; order Salmoniformes; family Salmonidae; genus Oncorhynchus; species Oncorhynchus nerka. Next base: position 55,353,194 of record NC_088420.1, read on the forward strand.
CATGTAGGCTGACAGCTCTGGCGGCTTCTTACAGACTGGCGGCTCCGTGCAGACTGGCAGCTCCTTGCAGACTGGCAGCTCTATGCAGACTGGCAGCTCCGGCTGTTGCATGAATACTGACAGCTCTGGCTGCTCCATGCAGACTGGCAGCTCTGGCTGCTCCATGCAGACTGGCAGCTCTGGCTGCGCTAAACAGGCAGGAGACTCCGACAGCGCTGTAGAGGCGGAAGGCTCTGGTAGCGCTGAACAGGCGGGAGACTCCGACAGCGCAGGAGAGGAGGAAGGCTTTGACAGCGCTGGAGAAGTGAGGCGCACTGTAGGCCTGATGCGTGGTGCTGGCACTGGTGGTACTGGACCGAGAACACGCACAGGAAGCCCGGTGCGGGGAGCTGCTCCTGGAGGGCTGGGGTGTGGATGTGGTACTGGATAGACCGGACCGTGCAGGCGCACTGGAGCTCTTGAGCACCGAGCCTGCCCAACCTTACCTGGTTGAATACTCTCGGTCGCCCTGCCAGTGCGGCGAGGTGGAATAGCCCGCACTGGGCTATGCAGGCGAACCGGAGACACCGAGCGCAAGGCTGGTGCCATGTAAGCCGGCCCAAGGAGACGCACTGGAGACCAGATGCGTAGAGCCGGCTTCATGGCACTTGGCTTGATGCTCACTCTAGCCCGGCCGATACGCAGAGCTGGAATATACCGCACCGGGCTATGCACCTGCACTGGGGACACCGTGCGCACCACTGCATAACATGGTGCCTGCCCGGTCTCTCTAGCCCCCCGGTAAGCACAGGGAGTTTGCGCAGGTCTCCTACCTGGCATAGCCATACTCCCTGTGAACCTCCCCCCAAAACATTTTTGGGGCTGACTCTCAGGCTTCCATCCGCGTCGCCGTGCTGCCTCCTCATACCAGCGCCTCTCCGCTTTCGCCACCTCCAGTTCTTCCTTGGGGCGGCGATATTCTCCAGGCTGAGCCCAGGGTCCTTCACTGTCAGTTCGTCCTCCCATGTCCATAAATCCTTATGTTTCTCCTGCTGCACCTTGGGGCGGCTACACTCCCCTGGTTTAGCCCATGGTCCTCTCCCGTCGAGGATTTCCTCCCAAGTCCAGAAATTCTTGTCGCGCTGTTCCTGCTGTTGCCACGCCGCTTGGTCCCGTTGCGGTGGGTGATTCTGTAATGGTTCTCTTGTGGTGAAGGAAAGACGGACCAAAATGCGGCGTGTAGATTACAATTCATGTTTAATGAAAAAACACACTAAACACAAACACAATGAACATAACGAAAACCGAAACAGCCTATACTTGTGTAAACTAACACAGGACAAGGACATGCCTCTAACCCTAGGAAGCTCTTTGCCACCTTCTCCTCCCTCCTGAATCCCCCTCCACCCCCCTCCTCCCTCTCTGCAGATGACTTCGTCAACCATTTTGAAAAGAAGGTCGACGACATCCGATCCTCGTTTGCTAAGTCAAACGACACCGCTGGTTCTGCTCACACTGCCCTACCCTGTGCTCTGACCTCTTTCTCCCCTCTCTCTCCAGATGACATCTCGCGTCTTGTGACGGCCGGCCGCCCAACAACCTGCCCGCTTGACCCTATCCCCTCCTCTCTTCTCCAGACCATCTCCGGTGACCTTCTCCCTTACCTCACCTCGCTCATCAACTCATCCCTGACCGCTGGCTACGTCCCTCCCGTCTTCAAGAGAGCGAGAGTTGCACCCCTTCTGAAAAAACCTACACTCGATCCCTCCGATGTCAACAACTACAGACCAGTATCCCTTCTTTCTTTTCTCTCCAAAACTCTTGAACGTGCCGTCCTTGGCCAGCTCTCCCGCTATCTCTCTCAGAATGACCTTCTTGATCCAAATCAGTCAGGTTTCAAGACTAGTCATTCAACTGAGACTGCTCTTCTCTGTATCACGGAGGAGCTCCGCACTGCTAAAGCTAACTCTCTCTCCTCTGCTCTCATCCTTCTTCTAGACCTATCGGCTGCCTTCGATACTGTGAACCATCAGATCCTCCTCTCCACCCTCTCCGAGTTGGGCATCTCCGGCGCGGCCCACGCTTGGATTGCGTCCTACCTGACAGGTCGCTCCTACCAGGTGGCGTGGCGAGAATCAGTCTCCTCACCACGTGCTCTCACCACTGGTGTCCCCAGGGCTCTGTTCTAGGCCCTCTCCTATTCTCGCTATACACCAAGTCACTTGGCTCTGTCATAACCTCACATGGTCTCTCCTATCATTGCTATGCAGACGACACACAATTAATCTTCTCCTTTCCCCTTCTGACGACCAGGTGGCGAATCGCATCTCTGCATGTCTGGCAGACATATCAGTGTGGATGACGGATCATCACCTCAAGCTGAACCTCGGCAAGACGGAGCTGCTCTTCCTCCCGGGAAGGACTGCCCGTTCCATGATCTCGCCATCACGGTTGACAACTCCATTGTGTCCTCGTCCCAGAGCGCTAAGAACCTTGGCGTGATCCTGGACAACACCCTGTCGTTCTCAAATAACATCAAGGCGGTGGCCCGTTCCTGTAGGTTCATGCTCTACAACATCCGCAGAGTACGACCCTGCCTCACACAGGAAGCGGCGCAGGTCCTAATCCAGGCACTTGTCATCTCCCGTCTGGATTACTGCAACTCGCTGTTGGCTGGGCTCCCTGCCTGTGCCATTAAACCCCTACAACTCATCCAGAACGCCGCAGCCCGTCTGGTGTTCAACCTTCCCAAGTTCTCTCACGTCACCCCGCTCCTCCGCTCTCTCCACTGGCTTCCAGTTGGAGCTCGCATCCGCTACAAGACCATGGTGCTTGCCTCACGGAGCTGTGAGGGGAACGGCACCTCAGTACCTCCAGGCTCTGATCAGGCCCTACACCCAAACAAGGGCACTGCGTTCATCCACCTCTGGCCTGCTCGCCTCCCTACCACTGAGGAAGTACAGTTCCCGCTCAGCCCAGTCAAAACTGTTCGCTGCTCTGGCCCCCCAATGGTGGAACAAACTCCCTCACGACGCCAGGACAGCGGAGTCAATCACCACCTTCCGGAGACACCTGAAACCCCACCTCTTTAAGGAATACCTAGGATAGGATAAAGTAATCCTTCTCACCCCCCCCCCCCCTTAAAAGACCTAGATGCACTATTGTAAAGTGGCTGTTCCACTGGATGTCATAAGGTGAAAGCACCAATTTGTAAGTCGCTCTGGATAAGAGCGTCTGCTAAATGACTTAAATGTAAATGTAGTAAATATGTGGAAGGGGAGGTTTTTAAAATTAAAGGGGAAAGTAATTGTTATTGATGTCAATTTTTATACATGTAGTGAATGTTTTAGATATGCCAGATTGGGTTTTATCTGAAATTAATAAGATTTTGATTGATTTTTTTATGGGACGGGAAGGGGGTGAAAATAGCTTTTAAGACTTTGATTGCAGGTTATGAGGAGGGGGGTTTGAGGTTGGTGGATTTAAGGGTAAGGAAAATAGCAATGAAATATTTATATGGTGAATTGGATTATGGGTGGAAAAGGTTTTTTAAAGAGTATTTGAATAAGGTTGGGAGGATTGGGGATAATGGTTTATTGATGTGTGTGAAACAGGAAATGTTAGAAAATATACCGTTGTTTTATAAAGACGCTTTTTGAGGCTTGGGGGCAATTTTTACCAAATATTTCATTTTAGAAAATATTTTAAATCAGCCGATATTTTTAAATCCAAAGATAAAGTGTAATAATATGACGTTGTTTTGTAAATATTTTATGAGGACTGGGATGAGGCAGATAGGTGACATAGCATATGAGGTAATTCCTGGGTTCCTTCCGTTTCAAGCAATATATGATAATGTGGTTGAAATAGATGAAGAGATAAGTAAAACTACTGTGGAGAATATGTATAAGAAAATATTAGAATGTATTCCTGGGGAGTGGGTGATTTTAATAAATAAAGAGGTGGCTAAAAGAGCGAGGGGTTTACCGGTTTTATATTATGAAAGTAATGGGGAGAAACATGATTTGTCAGGTTTAAAAGTTAAAATGGATTATAGTAAATGTATTTTAAAAGAGATAAAAGTTCCTGCTTCGGAAAAAGTGTGGTCTAGGGTGTTTGCAAATATGGATGTGAAATCAATATGGAAGAATGTAAATGTAAAATATAATTCTATTATTGTGTGAAGACAATAATTTTAAATTGAAACATAATAGGATTTTTACAAATGTGGTTTTGCATCAAATAAATAGGGATATTAAAAGAGAATGTGATATTTGTGGTACGGAGGTGGAAAATTGTATGCACTTTTTTGTTGAAAAAGTGTAGCAGGTTAAAATATTTTCATTAGTTTTTAAAGGGGCTTTTAGTTAAACATTGGGGGGAGGAGATTTTTAATGGGGTGGAATGGAGGAGATTCTTTCTTTTTGGTATAAATGGGAAAAGTAAAGTTTTGAATTTTAATTTGGTTAATTATGTTTTAAGTCATGCTAGATACGCTGTAAGATTAAGAAGGAACATAGGTCATTATGAAGGAAAATGTGTGAGTGTGGAAGGTCTTTTTAGGAGGAGTTTAGAAAAGGATATAGAGATAATATATTAATACGGTGGAGGAAATTTTGAAAAACTGTTTGTGTGGGGGGGGTACTTTTATTGAAATAATGTCAAATGGGAAACTTGTATTTAATTATTAATTGGAATTAGTGAATGATTGTGTTTTAAATGGTTTTTCTTCTATTATTTTTCTGATTTTGTAAAAGGGTGAATTGTTCATCCTTAATTATTATTGACTGAATGTTGTAAATAGTGTGATTTTTCATAATATATATATATATTTTTTTAAAGTACGCCTGATCTCGGAAGCTAACCAGGGTCGGGCCTGGTTAGTACTTGGATGGGAGACCGCCTGGGAATACCAGGTGCTGTAAGCTTTTTGTCACTGCCTTGTGGAATTTCAACTCTTTGTCCGTTTTTTCCCACAAGGCTGAAATATGTGCCCTCGCTTTGAAATAAGTAAGCAAGGTTAGTTTGTATTTCATCCAACAATCTGTGCAACACATTATGGCTACAGTATATGCAATTTCTTCCACTTTTTGAGTGACACAAAGATGCTTATCTAAATGGTGAACATGCAACAGCTGTTAATCAGACTCACTTTGACTTTACATAGTGCACCAAGAGATAGTTTCTCGCTTACGGCCATACCAGCCTGAATACGCGTTTCCGGTGAGGAAAGTGAGACAGGTGCGGTTGATTGAGCTGTGAGTGAGTGAGTGTTTGCGCAAGAGTTTTTCTTTGGTTATATTTCAACAGTTTTCGAAGTATAATTGTGGTTTTTGTAGTTGAATAAGTTAAGTTTGGTTCGTTCTTCCCCCTTGCAGTTTTGCTGCATATTTTTGGTTTATTATGATGGACAACATGGCAAAGAACAAGGGAATGGACAACGGACAAAACATGGACCTGAAGATGGGTTAAAATATGGCAAAGAACGAACGGTGGTAGTAGAATTGATTGGAGAATATGGAATTACTGAAATAAATTAAGGAAGTGTGAGGAGAGGTTGTGGGGTGCAGAATAAAAGGAGACAGGAAATATGAAGTCACGATGCGGGATGCAAAAGGAAAAGAGAGGTTAATGGATGGTTTCATGATGAAGGACACACAGATAATGGCGAGAGACGTGATGACAAACGAACTAATAGTCTCGTTTATGAACTTGCCGGTTTATATTGGAGACGGTGCTAGCCGCCGTCACGGATATCCGAAGGAGAGTTTGGCCGGGGACAGAGATCGTGGATGGAACGAGATACTGTAAGGTGAAGTTCACGGACACCGTGCAGTCTTTGCCGTACTCCACAAAGTTCGAGACACAGGAGGGGGGTGAATACTTCAGGGTGATTCATGACAAGCAGGTCAGGAGAGGTTTTGCCGGTGGAGAGAAGTCAAGAGCTAGTCGATGAAGCAGCTGTATCACCGCTTGGTGAAGAAAATGACAGAGAGGAGGACGTGGAAAAGAGCGGAGATGAGGAGAGCGAGAAGGTGGCGAAGCAGAGGGAGAATGAAATAGGGAGCAGCATGGATGCAGAGATGAGAAGAGGGAGCTTTCAGGATGAGGGGGGAGGTGGGCTGGGTGGAGGCACTGGGGACGGAGAGGAAGCGGAGGGGAGTGGGACGCTGACAACAATAGAGGAGTCGGACAGAAAGCACAAGGACACGGGAAAGAGGTTGAGTTGGTTGGATGGGATGGATTTGGTTTCGGATACAGACGACACTGAAAAGGTAGAGAGAATAAGGGGAGGCCTAAGGAAGAGGAAAGCGGGGGATGTGAAAAAGGATGGAAAAGGGAAAAAACAAGTCAGCAAGTAAAGGATAATGAAGGTAAATTTTTTAATGGTTAATTTTATGTCCCTAAATGTAAATGGTTTAAGGACAATGGACAAATTTCAAAATATAGTTCAAATGAAGAACGTAGATATCTTGTGTTTACAAGGGACGCAATGATTGTGTATTGAAAGTTTAAAAAATATGGAGGGATTTTATTTTCGTGAATAATGGTAGGGGGAACTCTAGTGGCGTTGCTATTTTATTGAGGAAGGATGTGGTGGACAAAGTGGTACATATATACGATGATAACAATGGGAGGATTTTAGTTTTAGATTTAGTTTATGGATAGGATTTTTAGAATTATAAATGTTTATGCTCCAAATAACGAAATAGAGCGCAAGGTTTTATTTATTGAAGTGGGACGATGGTGTGTGGGAAATTGCATTGTGGTGGGGGATTTTAATGTGAAAATGGACAGATTAGATATGACGCATCTAGGGGGGTTTTAAAAAAGGTGATGTTTGAGAAAAAACTTTTTGACATATGGAGAGATGAAAATCCCAATAAACGGGAATTTTCTAGAAGGCAGGTGGTTTTAGGGGAATTAAAACAAACTAGAATAGATCTGGTTTTAGTTAAAGAAGGCGTAAGAGATTTTATGAAAGATATTAAGTATGTTTTTCCAACTTTTAGTGACCATGCATATTTAATTTTCTCGGCGGGTTTAGAAAAGGAAGGAACAGGGGGTGGTACGTGGTGTATGAATGATAGTTATTTGGGGGATGAGGATTATTGTAAACAACTTAAATCTTTGATAACATGTGAAATGGAGGATAAGCAGAAAGATAATGATAAGTGTTTATGGTGGGACAAGGTTAAGGAAAAAAATAAAAGGTTTTAGTATAAGATATGCAAGCAAAAAGAGGGGTAGGATGAAAAGAGAAGAAAATGAGTTGAGAGCTAAATTGGATGAAGAAATGGGGAAGTGTGACAGTGAACCTAATTATAATATAGAAACGTTTTTAGAGTTTAAGGCTAAATTGAGTAAATATGACATAGATAAGTGTAAGGGGGCTATTATAAGAAGCAAAGCAAAGTATTTTTTGGAGGGGGAGAAATTCACTTCTCTAGGATTAGAGAAGAGTACTCAAAGGAGAACATATCTTAGACAGATTGAAAATGTAAAGGGTGAAGTAGTAGATGATTATGTGGAGATTTTAGAGACTGTGCAGAATTTTTATAGGGACTTATTTAAGAAAGGGGAGGTGGATGAGGGGTGTGTACAGGAGATTTTAGATAGTGTGGAGGTGAAAATTAATGTAGAGGATAAGTTGATGTGTGATTGGACGATTACAGTAAATGAAGTTATAGATGCGATTAAGGATTTACAGGTGAATAAGAGATCATTGCAGAGTTTTATAAAATGTATGGAAGTCTTTTAGCACCTATTTTATTGGAGGTTTACCACTATATGGAGGATGATGACAGGGATGATAACTATTTTATATAAAAATAAAGGGAGTAAGGTAAAATTGGAATATTATAGGCCTATTAGTTTATTGAATGTGGATTACAAGATTTTAGCCAAAATGTTAGCGAATAGGATGAAGAGAGTTTTACATGATATTATTGCACCAACACAGAATTATAGTGTTCCTGGGAGGGACATAGCTGACACAATTAATACAATTAGAGACGTGATACACAAAATTAATGGGGATAAGATAGGGGGTATTGTTTTAAGCATAGATTTAAATAAGGCTTTTGATAGGGTAGAACATGATTTTCTGTTTAGGGTTTTGGAAAGATTTGGCTTTGGTAATAAAATAATAGGGAGAATTAGATAGAAATGCAAAAAGTAGGGTGAAATGCAATGGGATTTTAACTGACGCTTTTACTATTGAGAGATCGGTAAGACAGGGATGTCCTCTATCAGCTTTATTGTATGTTTTATCAGTTGAACCTTTAGCGGCTTTTCTTAAGAAGGATCATTTTATTAATTTTGTCCAGACTCCACAGGGGGGTTTTAGTTTGATTCACCAATATGCAGATGACACAACTATAACAGTTAGAGATGAGGACAGTGTAAAAAGGGTAATAGAAGGTTTTAAAATATATGGAAGAGCATCAGTGGCTAAAGTTAATATGGAAAAGTCTGTTGTAATGTATATTGGGAAGGTTAATGAGGGGAATTTTTCTTTTAAAGAGGTCAAAGATTATTTTGGAGTGTTTTTAGGGGTAAAAAAATAGGAAGCTAGGGATTTGACATGGAGTGGTGTGATAAATAAAGTTAGGAAGGTTGTAAATATGTGGAATGGAAGGTGTCTAAAATTAAAGGGGAAGGTTATTGTTATAAATTCATTACTGATGTCAATTTTTGTTCACGTCATGAATGTTTTAGACGTGCCAGAATGGGTTTTATCCGAAATGAATAAGATTTTAGTAGATTTTTTATGGGATGGGAAGGGGGCGAAAATTGCTTTTAAAACTTTGATTGCAGGTTATGAGGAGGGGGGTTTGAAGTTAGTGGATCTAAAGGTGAGGAGAATAGCGATAAGAGTGAAAATGGTTCGGAAGTATTTATATGGGGAATTAGATTACGGGTGGAAAAAGTTTTTTACCGAGTATTTGCAGGAGGTTGGGAGGATCGGGGATAATGGTTTATTAATGTGTGTAAAACAGGAAATGTTGGGAAACATACCTTTGTTTTACAAGGAAGTTTTTGAGGCTTGGGGGCAGTTTTTACCACACATTTCTTATGATTGTAACATTTTGGAAAATATTTTAAATCAGCCAATATTTTTGAATCCTAAGATCAAGTATAATAATACAATGTTGTTTTGTAAATATTTTATGAGGGCTGGGATGAGACAGATGTGATATTTTATATGAAGTTATTCCAGGGTTTCTTCCTGTAAAGGCAATTTATGACAATATTGTTGAGGTGGAGGATGAAATAAGCAAAACTACTGTAGGAAATATGTATAAGAAAATTGTGGGGTGTATTCCTGAGGAGTGGGTGTTTTTAATAAATACAGAGGTGGTTAAGAGAGCTGGGGGTTTATCGGTTTTATTTTATGAAAGTAATGGAGTGAAAAATGATTTGTCAGGTTTGAAAGTTAAAACAGTATATAGTAAATGTATTTTGCAGGAGATAAAGTTCCTGCCTCGGAGAAAGTGTGGTCGAAGGTTTTTGTGGATTTGGATGTGAAATCAATATGGAAGAATGTTAATGTAAAATGTAATTCAATAGAATGTGAAGATAATGATTTTAAAGTAAAACATAATAGGGTTTTTACTAATGTGGTTTTACATCAAATCAATAGAGATATTAATAGGGAATGTGACATTTGTCGAATTGGGGTGGAACATTTTATGCACTTTTTCATTGAATGTAGTAGATTAAAGAGGGTTTCATGCGTTTTTAAAAGGGTTGTTAGTGAAACATTGGGGGGAGGAGATTTTTAATGTTTGGTATTAATGGGAAAAGTAAAGTTTTGAATTTTAACTTGGTTAATTATGTTTTAAGTCATGCTAGATATGCTGTAAGATTAAGAAGGAACTTGTGTCAGTGTGGAGGTATTTTTTAAGAGTATTTTGGAGAAAAATAATACATAGATATGGTGGAGGCAACTTTGAAAAACAGTTTGTGTGGGGGAGTACATTTATTGGAATGTTACCAAATGGAAAACTTGTCTTTAATTACTCATTTGGATTTAGTGAGGGATTTAAATGTCAATTGATTGTATTTTCTTTCTGATTTTGTAAAATGGTGAATTGTTCATCCTTTAATTATGATTGAAATGCTGTAAAATTGTCTTTTTTTATAATAAAATATCAATTAAAAAAAGTATGCCTGATCTCGTCTGATCTTGGAAGCTAAGCAGGGTCGGGCCTGGTTAGTACTTGGATGGGAGACCGCCTGGGAATAACAGGTGCTGTAAGCTTTTTGTCACTGCCTTGTGGAATTTCAACTCTTTGTCCGTTTTTTCCCACAAGGCTGAAATATGTGCCCTCGCTTTGAAATAAGTAAGCAAGGTTAGTTTGTATTTAATCCAACAATCTGTGCTACAAATTATGGCTACAGTATATGCAATTTCTTCCACTTTTTGAGTGACACTAAGATGCTTATCTAAATGGTGAACATGGAACAGCTGTTAATCAGACTCACTTTGACTTTATATAGTGTGTTATATAAATATTCATACACATAGCTTATATATTATACAGCGCCGCGCCAAACCGCCTGACTCAAGTCATCTTACTTACCCCTGCTAAAATAGGAACCAGCTCACTACCCCCCTAACACTATCCCCTCAGCTCTGTTGTCTTACCACCCCAGGAAACAAAGACATTCCATCGCAAGAACACATACACCCAGCCATAAAACTGACCCCCTCTGTTCTCTTCTTTCACGACCCCCTCTGCTCTCCTGTATCAGATTTCCTGACACACAAATACCTTCTTGCATGAACACACAACACCTTACCCCCATCTCAGTCCAGGTCAAAGGGAGCTCAGAGAACAAGACTCTGCTATGCACCAATGGGGCCCGCTCTGGCTAGAGCAAGGCCCGCCTCCAACTCTTTGTGACCAGTCAGAAGACCAAAACGACAAGACTCCACCTACTTTATTATATGCATAAAAATGAATGTAACCTTTGTATAAGGCCTCTTTTTCACCTGACCCCTCATCGGGTTATATGAACTAGATCCGTGCACGATGTAAAACAAGATATCTTTGACCAATAAACGGCCTTTTGATACACCTGATTCCACTCTGTCCAGCGTCCATGATTTGGTCTCAACTCTCCAGTATTTAAACACTAACAAGTGCACCAAGAGAAAATTTCTCGCTTACGACCACACCGGCCTGAGTACGTCTGATCCTGGAAGCTAATCAGGGTCGGGCCTGGTTAGTACTTGGATGGGAGACCGCCTGGGAATATCAGCTGCCGGCTGAGTTTTACCTAAAGTTTTGGGGTATACTTGGACCAGTGGTCCTCGAAGTCTTGAAGGTGTAGGTGACATTACACTACTATAGCTGAGACACATAGTAAAACAGGTTGGGCCCCATACAGGATATCTCTCACACACACACACTCACTGTAATCATCCAGAACACTGTCACAACAGGATACTCCTAGCCACAGGTGCTAGCCGGCAGTTCGGCCACAACTCCCCTGAAGATAGGGACGCATAAGCTCTTACACACTGACCCCAGAAGACCGGGACGACGCACATACAGTACACACATAGCTGCCGAGGACACCCAGATAAGACACCCACAGATTGGCAGAAAGCCTAGACTTAGAGACAAACTAACACACACACATAATCTCCCTCCCAGCCGAACATTGTGTGACTGAAGATAGCGCACACACCAGATCTCCTTTTCAGCTGAAAAGGGTGTGACGACCAAGAACAGGCATGGCAGGATTCTACGATGACGGACAGACAACAGAGCCAATGCCGGATGACTACACCCCAGCCTGATCCAATCCGAAGATCCGATCTCCTAGATATCAACCTACTTTCTGTTCTGTATATGAAGCTTGTACCCATTGTTAGCTAGGGTCTTTTTTTGCTAGTCTCTGATGAGCTAACAGAGGGGCCCGTATATACGCTGTACCAGATATCTCCACTTTGAAATAAACCTGTCGCTTGTCGTACAATCTACCACCTTGTCTGCATCGATCCTTGACCGACTCACCCTTTATCATATCCCATTATCAACAGAAATGGTAGCAGGAGGATGGTTTAATAACGATCCATCAAAGTGAGTTGATTTGGGTGTGAGAGGGCGAGGGGGTGAAAGGACGATTCACAGAGGACAGAGGTGAAGGAATTCGGGGGAGGACAACAATTCTGCTCAACTCTGTAAACTGATCACAAGGCGCACCACAAACAAGGTAAGCAAAACCTGTTAAATCAAACTTTGCATATTTTCGTATAGTCTTGTCTAAATTTTGATTAGTATTACCGAGTGAGTATGAATTCTTGTGTAAATTTATAATTTGCTGACAAGTTGAAAGTACAGTGAAGTGAATATATGTGGTGACAAACCGGTGACGACCGGGTGATCTAAATCATTGATGAGATATCAGTAGGGGGTCAGCACAGTCTGATAGCTTTCAATGATGAGAGATCACTTTAAGGCCTAGGATAGTCTCGATAGGGATCAGGAATAGAGATCAGTAGGGGATAGTTAACTACTATTCATTAAACCTGGCGCCGAGGGGGACAAATTGTAATTTTGTCCTGCGGCCCGGTCTAGGCCAGTCTGATAAGAGATTCGCTGATAAGGATCGGCTTTCAGGGGTCAGAGATATAACGTGTTGTTTTGTCTTGTTTTGTCTATTTGTAACTGTTTATATTAAAATGCAATGTGCTTGTAATTGTTTCCATTAAGATTGTTGGTGGTTAGATAGAGAGAGAGAATTCAATAAGGGTTATTTGATAAATCCGAAACTTCTATGTTGTATGTACCTATGACTTCTGTGTTAAATGTATAATCAGGAACAAAATGACTGATGTATAATTGAAATAAGATCTGAGCACAATATTCAATATCAAGACTAAATAGTCGAATTGATCTCTATACAAACCCATGCGTTTTTTCTCAAACTGAATATACGAGGGAGCAGCTCTGAGATAAGGCAGAGTACGTGGCTCCAGGAATTCATCACGGGTATTTACCAGTGACGGGCTAAGTATACTCAGATAGTCTGAATATATATTTCAATTGGTCAAAATATACATATATATTTACTAAAATATACAATACATGACAAATGGTGACCCCGACGTGGTCTGGTAAAAGGACATCGCTGGACATTGGTGTGCCAGCCGATTGGCCAGTACTGTCGTCGGACGGTGTGTCTCACAAATCTTGACCGGTCAAATAAAAAGGGTAAGCAGACACCTGTTGTGAAAAACTAAAGTTCTGCACATTGGAGTTATCCAAATTTAGTTTTGTGAGATACCTGTTTGATGTAAGTTACTAAATTTAAACTACAATGATGTGTGAGATTGGAAAATAGTTGAGAAAGTAATATCTCCATTGGCAACTGCAATTTTATTATTGCTCTACCATACTTAATGGTGCATTGTGTATGGGATGTACTAGTATGCCTGGCTGGTAGGTGATAACAGAGAACACTTACTACATGTATGAATGATGGGTAACGCGTGGCCACCAAAGCTTGAATGGATAGTCTGGGACTACATGTATGAGTGGTGGGTAACGAGTGATCACCAACTAATTGGGGGCCGATTTAGCCGTAGGGAAAGGGTATCACTTGGGTTTCAGTAAAGGCATGGGTTGTTGGCAGTATTGTAGTGTACATGGAATGTCGTTGGAAATGGAAAAGGTGTTGAGAGCGCTGAAGTCCACTCTAGGATTAAATAAAGGCAGAGAGGGCAAGGAGTGGAGGAGACGGGGTGAGAAGCTGTACAGAGAATGGACAGAAGGTGGGGCTATTGCATCTCCTACTGGTCTGCTTGCTGGGGAGAATGAAGATTTGTATGTGGAAGATTTGTGGAGCTGGTACCGGTGAGAATGTTGAAAAAGTCGCAGGCTTGCTGATGAGAGTTATATCATAGAATATTGGGGGGTGTGCATGACTGTTGGAAAAGGTGTTCAACTCTATTAACGTAAAATTCTGTGTGTAGAGTTATATTATGAGGTTTGAACTATACTAATATTGTAGAATTACATAATCAACATCTGAACATACTTACGATAAACATTAATTGAGCCACTGAGTAATAGATAAGATATACACTAGGTAAGGCGCGACGGGCGTGGTCGATGTAAGACGGGAGTGGTGTTCTAACCAAGTGCTGAGAAATAAGGTAGATTTATTTTGTTCTTTTAATTAGTTTACACAAGTTCTTCCCGGTTATTGATTTTGGTTTGATTGTTCAGATAAAACCACTGAAATTAAACAGGAGATTAAGGTAGACTAACATTAGAATCTGTTTTCATTATGGGGAACAATGAAAGGCCCGCAGGCTGAGGTTTTTATGTTAAAGGGACAGTGCACGTTTATCACAGTTGTTTGTGTGTATAATGGCTGGGTATCTAAGAAGTATTTTTGGGGAGACAATTTGGAGAAACACGAATAAAACATGAAACACCGAGACAAATTATTTGAGTTTGAGGGGATTATCATAATTATTAGGTTTTGTTTTTGTAGTAAACGTTTGGGTTAAGGGGATTTTCACGTTCCCAGAGACATGGTATTTTACAGATAGGGGAAAAGGCAGACGGAGGGGCCCTCCGCCCGCACTGCAGAGACCTTGAAAGTTGGAGAGAGCAGAGGAGAGGTTTTGGAAAGGGGGGGGGGGCAGGACAGGCAAAGATAACAGTTGCTGAGTGGAGACAGGGGAGAGAGTTGGACATGTGGAAAATGATGGGGGCGCTCCTTCATGATGATGTCAGACATAAGGATAATATACTAATCTTACCTAAGTCATGATTTAGAGTAGGTAAGGTTGTTACCTGGGCAGAGCCAGGTATCAAAAGGGGGATGGGTAAATGTGGTCTAGGATAGGATGGGGCCGATTGGATAAGAAACTAATAATAAATAAAAAAAAATATGTAAGCTAACAATTGGGCATAGAAGTTAAAGATATAATCAGATAAAACATATGAGAAATTGTTTGTTAACCAAGCCTGTATGTCCAGGATTTTAGGCATTACAGGTGAACTACAGGTGAAGTCACTCAATCCAGTCCCAGAGGCTTGGGGACCATAGATGACCCCTGGTGACAGCTAGCTGAAAGAGCTACCCAGATTCATATCGCACGGCGGAAGGGTAAGACACATTTTTTCACTGTCGGATAATTAAAACAGTGTTCGAGAGAAGAACTGGAATTAACAGAATTCCGGGGGCCAACTCTCGAATGAAGTAACCCTACCTGTCCTATCACCCCTGTTTTTGTTCATAGAATTGAGGATGTGTCTGGCTCTGGCTAAGTGATGTGTATTTTGTTCCAAAATGAGCATAAGAGATCCCTAGATCGGGGTAGACAAGAAGTTAGAGTAGAGATTACATGATAACCGACTTCGGACAGTTCTAGGATTGGAGAAGAGGGTATCCTTATAGCAAGGGGGATCCCACAAGGGTGGATAGGTTTTCCATGATATGGGGAAACCTGGGAGCAATGTTGAACTTTGTAAAGGTGATGAAATCCTACTAACCATCAAAACTATTAAGCTCTCTGATGCAGGCACTCACACCCTCGGACTACAAAGGACGAGGACAGACATGATGGGTGTGTTTTCTATTAAGGTACTGCCAAGACCAGAGGTAACCGGACACACTCCTCTACCACCACTGTGTTAAAAATACCATTCAGGTAATTAATGTTAGAGACTATTCGGCTATTGATCAATTAGGAACTGAGACTGGTTTTGATAGTAGGGACAATTTGTGGCTGTCTTATATGAGGTACACAGCTAAAACCCTGAGAGGAAAGGACTGCATTATTTGTAGTCATGCTAGACCTGTTCTAGCTACACACCCATTTGCTGTGGGAGAAGGAGAGGGGTGGTTGTGTATTCTGAGAAGTTTTTACCAGGTTAAGCCCAATTCAACCCTCTGTTCCTCTTTGAGCCGTGTGTTTCCTGCAGTACCTCCTCATCGGGCCTCTTGGGGTGTTGAGGCATATGGGGGCAATTAAGAGTGCATCACGGGTACAGGTAATGGCATTGATTATGGGGGATTGCCTGAAGCTGATTGCAGTAGTAACATAACCATTAATTCCACTTGGCCAGTTACAGGCTGATGTGAGGTGGATGAGTGGAGCCAAGAGTGCTGAGACCCATTCTTAGAGGAGAATGGCAAGGTACGTGTGCTCTGACCAGTTTGATAATTCCACTGACCATTGTTGATGTTACTGCTGAACAGCTGTTGGGTTCTGTATCCAAGGGACCTGAAAACATTCCATCCCATGGGAGACATAGACGTAGCGCTCAGAGAATGTAGTTGACATAAACACTAACCTGTTGGGTGTGCCAGTGGGGGTTCCTCATGAGTTTCAGGCCTTGGGTAGGAATGATGGACTCTGGCACTTACTACCTACTATGGGTCCAGCCATGGTGGATGCTAGACAGACTGCATGGATTAATTATATCTACTATAATCAACAGCGGTTTGTGAATTACTCCCGTGATGCACTCACTGGTATGTCTGAACAGCTTGAGGCCACATTTGGGGTTTCCAGACAGAATAGACTTGCCTTGGATATGCTTCTTGCCAGTCAGGGGGACGTTTGCAAGATGTTCGGTAAACAATATATTCCTAATAATACCAGTCCAGATGATATCTAGGGCGGGCTTGATGCACTATCTGATAAGATGAGGTCCACGGGGGGGTGGAGGAGTCTGTTCTCTTGGCCTGGTTTGGTAAGTACACTGATATGATGGTTACTGGATTTCTGACCCTAATTCTTGTATTATTTGTTATTGATGTGATGTGCTGCTTGCATCATACCGTGTTCTAAGAAATATGTTACAGATATGGTGAAGGCTTCAGGCATGTCCCTGGGTGGCAAGGAGCCCACCTGATACAGGATAGAAGTAGCTGAGAGGACCAGATGGTTTCTAATAATTCTTTCCTCTGTTTTCCATGACCAAAGTTTTATCCTACATCTTACATGTCAATAACAATAAAGTTTTATCCTGTTTTTGATAAGTGACACCCTTGTGGGTGTCAAAAGGGGGAAACGCATATAACAATAGACATATATCACTTGTTATTAATAATAAACTTTTTATTATTTTCATGAAATGCTATGACTGCTGAAATAAAGGATAATGAGTGTCAAAAGGGGGACTTAAATTTCACACCTTTGGGGTTATTTTACATTATAGCCATTACCATATATATTATCTGCTGTTGCCTTGTGTGGATGTATGTATGTGTTATGCTACCTAGCTGATTTGAAACATTGTTAAAAGTATCAGGCCCATGGGACTTTCTCATGATGGAAAAATACAGAGTAGCATGAAGACGAACTGTTCAAATGAGTTGGGAGGGGGGCACATTCAGAGCGTGGGGTTGCGAGAACAAGCGGTCTTTTGTTAGATAACAGGAGCCAGGTGCGAGATAACGGTATGGAGCATGAGACCCATCTTTTAGTTTTTGCAGCCATTTTAGTGTTGTGCGGCTGCGGTTGCATTCCATGTATCCGGTCCCTTACTGCTAGAGTTATCTCCAGAGCTATTGACCCTTCTTCCCCTTCCCAGATGTATCCTCTGCTTGCTAATGACCTGCCAGAGTTTGAGGATGAGGTGGAGAATACCCTTTAGAGAGTGTCACATCTCTTTGGAGATGTGAAGAGAGGGTATCACAACTTTTTCCTGCTGGAAAAGGTTGGCTTATGTGGACAAACATTTTACTTATAGCTTAGAGCTGTTGTTCTCCGCAATTGTTAAATGAGGGTTGTAAGTTCCTAGGTGGCTGGTAGCCAATTTAGTACATAGTGGGATTGAGTGGAGAACTTGGTGGTAATACATATACATCCATTTCTTTTTAATGTTGTGCCTTTTTATAGCCCCTTTGGGAAAAGTTTTCTTTTGTATCAGAATCTAGTTAGGTTGTGTCACGTCTCAGTGATACACCCGTCCGGTTACCTCCTGCGGGTGTTATTCTCGTATCAGGCGAGAAGCGTAATGGTGTGGTCTAACACGGGTCCTCGGGCGGAACAGCTGCCGTGGCACTTTGGCCATGCGGCCAACTGGCTGCGTGCGCACCCCGAGGTTGAAGTTGCCCGAGTAGGTTGAGATCACAGGCACCTGTATGAGGAGGTCAGACAGGCAGGGAGTCCGGCGCCTGTAGCGGGCATCTCGGCGGTGGTCTGGTGAGGGAGTGCAGGCGCGGGGCCTGGACAACAGGCTCAAGGACCTGAATTGGTTGAGCCTCCACAAGTGCTTGCCGGTATGTTCCATCATGCACCGGCATAGTTTGGCGCGATCCCCCACCTGTCCAAGATCCGCTTGTGGCAGGGAGGAGACTGTGCGCCATGCCTTTTGGGACTGTGCCTTTGCCGGAGTAGTATGGGCTAGGGCACGGGTGTTGTTAGGATTGGTAAGGGCTGATTTTGTTTTGGCATGGGCGAGGTTAGAAAGAGGTGTAGGGAGAACGGATAGGGACAGGTTTCTGCTCTGGCTTCACATGAGTCTCTTTAAACGGAGACTGTGGGAAGCCAGGCAGAATTTGGTCAAGACAGGGAGAGATTGGGGGGTGGAAGGAGATTTAAGAGGGAGGGTGAAGAGGGAGGAGAGGAAGTGGGGGCAGCATGCGGCACGGGAGAGGTGGAAGGGTAGTTTGGAAAGGTAGTTTGTAGGATGACGGGGAGGGAAGATGCTCCCCTGAGGTTTTTGTTTTGGGTTTGTGTATGTTAAAAAATATACCATTGTTTGAGTTTGAATGACAATTCTGTTTTTGTAAAGAATGAATGGTATGGAACGTAATAAATTATTTATTTTTTAAAATAAAAAATCTGTTCTTATCAGTTTAATATCTGATACGTCATTTTAATTGGATTTTTCGAACAGGGAGTCGGAAATGGGGCTCGCTCCGTCCGCTCCACGCATCGACCCGGTATTGCAGTACCTCCGGGAACGGTGCAACACTTTTCTCCCGTCAAGGAAAAATACAAATTCACAAAGCTAGCAGAAGAAGAGAAGGGAAAAAAACATTCAAACTGAAAGAAAGGTGAAGCTCCCTTCAATGGGGTCCCCCGTTTCCCGCCATTTTACTTTAAAAAAAAAAAATTGGGTCAGGATAGTGTGTGTGTGTGTGACCTTTTTATCCACAGCGCCCGAAAACTTGGAAGAGTGGGTTCCGGGAGCACCCGCGGGACCCCGCCTAAAGTGCACAGAGTGTGTCTCGGGCCCCGACCTCTGACTTCCATACGACTCTGGTTTCTCTTCATTACGCACAAGCCTTTCGCCTTTTAATAAAGACTTCCGTGGAGAGGAACACTTACGAGTTCACCGTATTTTTGGAGGGGCTTTGCTTCTTGCAGAGCTAGGTATCTTGTTTCAAGAGAAATATACAGAGATGACCCCGAGACTTTTTGCTCAGGCCTTTGACGGCTGGCTGACCGGCGGGCGGGCGGGCTCCACTAGAAGTAAGTCGTTGCTCGGGCAATTGAGTTCAAGCCCGATGACGGACGACTGGCTGGCGTATTTGCAGAGGGCTTTGAACAAATAGTGGCACTAGGCGTGAAGAGCTAGTGACTTATAGACGCATTAGCGACTTTTTCCAAAAAACACCTGGCTGTCGCCGGGGAAACGTTGGGTGGGGAGGGAGGGAGTGAGGAGACGGCTTTTGCCAACCCGCTGAGGTATGTCGAGACCCCCGGGGGCCCGGCGGTTGCAGGGTTCCATTTGTGGGTTATCGCTTCTCAGCCTTTTGGCTCGGATCAAGCTTGGTACTGAGGTGCCCCAAAGCCCGCTGAGTCAAAAGGTCGAAGTAAAAGGGCAGTAAAAGGTTTGTGATTTATCTAAATCAAATCTATCAAGTTTTTTGTGGTTTTTCCCTCCTTTTTTTGTTTGTCTGGAGGAGGTGCCCCAAAGCCCGCTGAGTCAAAACGTCGAAGTAGAAGGGTGGTAAAAGGTTTGATTTATCTAAATCAAATCTATCAAGTTTTTTGTGGTTTTTCCCTCCTTTTTTTGTTTGTCTGGAGGAGAGCGTCTATCTCCTTGCGGAGATGGCATGTTTTTCATCAAGTGGGTGAGTCGCTGGGATAGGGTTAGCAAATACCCTGCGTTTCTCTTGCAATGAAAAGGATGTGGATCCATTTGGGCGAGAGGCTTTTTGAAGAACCATCCTGATTGGATTGCTGAAACTGTCGGTGAAGGAAGTGTTTTGCCTTCAAGGAAACTCTTTGGACGGTTCATTTGATGTGGTTTTCTTCACAGAAGGCAAGCACGATGAGATCCTGAAGAAAGTGAGAGTGGTGGGAGATACGAGGCCAATGTGCCATTACATGGTGAAGAGCTTGGCTAGGAATAATTTCCGGGTTGTGTTAGGAAGTGCTATTTCTTATGTAAGTGACCAGCATACTGCTATTGCATTGTTATAACTGAGACAACACATAGCAACATATACTCACAGTAAAGGATGTGGGGCCCCCTACAGGATAACTCTCGCACACACACCAGATTCCCCTTTAGCTGAACATTGTGTGACGGCGGGATTCTAGAGTGACGGACAGACAACTGAGCCAATGGCGGAAGACTACAGACTACAACCAGCTGAACCAATCCGGAGATCCGATCTTCCTAGGGTCAACCTACTTTCTGTGACGTATATAAGGGCTGTGCTGACTGTTTACGCTCTCTGCCTGCTGTTCCAACACGAACTAACGGAAGAGCCGTATTTACGTGTACCAGATATTCTCCCTCAGAAATAAACTGTCGCTTGTCGTACAATTTTAACACCTGGTCTGAATCGATCCTTAACCGGCTCACCCTTCTAATATCCTTTTACCAACAGTTGTGACGGTGAATATGTATAACCCCTACGTCAAGGATGAAGAGGTAAGGGCCTTTCTGGGGAGATATATGGATAATGTCTCCTCAAAGACTCTTTGGGATTTTGGACTGGGAGGAGAGGGTTTCAGGCCCTCCTCAGGGAAGATCCTAGGGGAGTGGGAGGGTACCTTCATCCCCCGGCTATGTTCTCCCTGGGGGCTGACAGGGGACATTGTACTATGCACGTAAGCCCCCGTTTTGCAGGCGCTGTATGGCCTATGGACACATCCTGGCCTCGTGCAGCACTAGAAAGTGCAGATTTTGTGGATCTGGGGAGCACGAGGCCAAGGACTGTGACAGGCCGAAGGCTTGCCATGGGTGTGGTTCTACTCCGCACCTGTGGCGTGATTGCCCGGCTCGTCAGCGGTCATACGCGTCTGCAGTTGGCGGGGGAGCAGGGATGGGGGAAGAAGAGGAGGGGAAGGAAGGCCTTTTCAGGAAAAGAGAGCGAGTCCAGAGGGTAAGGTCAAAAAGAAAGAGGAGGAGACCGGCGGGCGGGCGGGAAGAGAGTGACAGCAGGAAGAGAAGATGTGAAAGAAGGAAGCCAAGGGAGTGGAAGAACGAGAGGGAACAATAGTGGAGGGAATGGTGGGGGAGGGGGTGCCTGTGGCAGGACCTGTGGGAGGGGTGCCTGTGGCAGGACCTGTGGAGGGGGAGGAGGGGCCTCGGGCGGAACAACTGCCATGGCACTTTGGCCATGCGGCCAAGTGGCTGCGTGCACACCCCGAGGTTGAAGTTGCCCGAGTAGGTTTAGATCACAGGCACCTGTACGAGGAGGTCAGACAGGGAGGGAGTCCGACGCCTGTGGCGGGCATCTCGGCGGTGGTCTGGGAGGGAGTGCAGGCGCGGGGCCTGGACAACAGGCTCAAGGACCTGAATTGGTTGAGCCTCCACAAGTGCTTGCCGGTGCGTATCGGCATAGTTTGGCGCGATCCCCCACCTGTCCAAGATCTGCTTGTTGCAGGGAGGAGACTGTGCGCCATGCCCTTTGGGACTGTGCCTTTGTATGGGCTAGGACACGGGTGCTGTTAGGAAAGAGGGGATTTTGTTTTGATGTGGGCGAGGTTAGAGAGAGGTGTAGGGAGAGCGAGATGAACTGATAGGGACAGGTTTCTGCTCTGGCTTCTCATGAGTATCTTTAAAAGGGGGATGTGGGAAGCCAGGCAGAATTTGGTTAAGACAGGGAGAGATTTGGGGGTGGAAGGGATAGTGAGGAGGGTGGAAGGTGATTTGAGCGGGAGGATGAAGAGGGAGCAGCATGCAGCACGGGAGATGTGGAAGGGGGGTTTAGGGCTGGGAGTGTTAGATTTAGATTTCTAAGGGCTATCAATGAGTATGCTGAACTATTCGACACGCAACAGGGGAGCAAAAGGGGAGCAGGCGAGGTAGAGTGAGGATCGGGGCAGGCAGAGAGTAAGTCAACCGTGCGCATAGGGTATACCAGTGGTTCCTAACTTTTTTGGTTACTGTACTACCAACTGAATTTAGCCATGCCCGGAGTACCCCTGAAGTACCCCCCCATGTGCATTTTACCAGTAAGCCTATGGTCTCAAGTACCCCCTGTGGTTAGACCAAGAACCCCCAGGGGTCCTAGTACCCCTGGTTGGGAACCACTGGGCTATACTGTATGTTCCCCTCTCACCAGGCTTGTATATGACTCTCACATTATTAACTCATGTAGTATCTCAACAGCATGGGATGTTAGGTGAGAAGGACATCTCCAATAAGAATCCCTATTGTAAACTGTCTAGGGTGATGACAATAGGGTATTAACTAGATGTCGACCGATTAATCGGAATGGCCGATTAATTAGGGTCGATTTCAAGTTTTCATAACAATCGGAAATCGGTACATTTCGGTGCCGATTTTGCCGATTTAAATTATTATTATTTTTTTTCTTTACACCTTTATTTAACTAGGCAAGTCAGTTAAGAACACGTTCTTACTTTCAATGACGGCCTAGGAACGTTCTAGAACAACAGATTTTTACCTTGTCAGCTGGGAGGATCCAATTTTGCACTCTAACCACCTGATTACATTGCACTCCACGAGGAGCCTGCCTGTTACGCGAATGCAGTAAGCCAAGGTAAGTTGCTAGCTAGTGTTGATAATGGGATATGATAAAGGGTGAGTCGGTCAAGGATCGATGCAGACAAGGTGGTAGATTGTACGACAAGCGACAGGTTTATTCAGAGTGAAGATATCTGGTACGGCGTATATACGGGCCCCTCTGTTAGCTCATCAGAGACTAGCAAAAAGGCCCCTTGCTAACAGTAAGTACAAGCTTCATATACACAACAGAAAGTAGGTTGATTTCTAGGAGATCGGATCTTCGGATTGGATCAGGCTGGGGTGTAGTCATCCGGCATCGTAGAATCCTGCCATGCCTGTTCTTGGTCGTCACACCATGTTCAGCTGAAAAGGAGATCTGGTGTGTGCGCTATCTTCAGTCACACAATGTTCGGCTGGGAGGGAGATTATGTGTGTGTGCTAGTTTGTCTCTAAATCTGGGCTTTCTGCCAATCTGTGGGTGTCTTATCTGGGTGTCCTCGGCAGCTATGTGTGTACTGTATGTGCGTCGTCCCTGTCTTCTGGGGTCAGTATGTAAGAGCGTATGCGTCCCTATCTTCAGGGGAGTTGTGGCCGAACTGCCGGCTAGCACCTGTGGCTAGGAGTATCCTGTTGTGACAGTGTTCTGGATGATTACAGTGAGTGTGTGTGTGTGAGAGATATCCTGTATGGGGCCCAACCTGTTTTACTATGTGTCTCAGCTATAGTAGTGTAATGTCACCTACATAGGAATTAGCAGTAATGTAATGTCACCTACATAGGAATTAGCAGTCCTCTACACTAGCATTAAACTTATCTTATAAAAACAATCAATCAACGACTGTCGTTGCTCCAATGTGTACTTAACCATAAACTTCAATGCCTTTCTTAAAATCAATACACAAGTGCATATTTAGCTAAAATAAATCCAGGTTAGCAGGCAATATTAACCAGGTGAAATTGTGTCACCTCTTGCGTTCATTGCACGCAAAGTCAGGGTATAATGTTATGCCACCTGGCTATTTGCGAACTAATTTGCCAGAATTTTACATAATTATGACATAATATTGAAGGTTGTGCAATACTTAGACTCATGGATGCCACCCGTTAGATAAAACACGGAACGGAATAAACTTTTTGTTTTTGAGGTGATTTGACCTAAGGCTCGGCTCGTATTTCTGTGTGTTTATTATAGCTAAGCTACACTTCAACTATGACAGACAAAATTAGGAAATAAAATTCAGAAAATCACTTTGTAGGATTTTTAATGAATTTATTTGCAAATTATGGTGGAACATAAGTATTTGGTCACCTACAAACAAGAAAGATTTCTGGCTCTCACAGACCTGTAACTTCTTTAAGAGGCTCCTCTGTCCTCCACTCGTTACCTGTATTAATGGCACCTGTTTGACCTTGTTATCAGTATAAAAGACACCTGTGGGAGCAATTATTTGGAAATGGAAGACATACAAGACCACTGATAATCTCCCTCGATCTGGTGCTCCACGCAAGATCTCACCCCGTGGGGTCAAAATCATCACGAACGGTGAGCAAAAATCCTAGAACCACACGGTGGGACCTAGTGAATGACCTGCAGAGAGCTGGGACCAAAGTAACAAAGCCTATCATCAGTAACACACTACGCCGCCAGGGACTCAAATCCTGCAGTGCCAGACGTGTCCCCCTGCTTAAGCCAGTACATGTCCAGGCCTGTCTGAAGTTTGCTAGAGAGCATTTGGGATGATCCAGAAGAAGATTGGGATAATGTCATATGGTCAGATGAAACCAAAATAGAACTTTTTTGGTAAAAACTCAACTCGTCGTAATTGGAGGACAAATAATGCTGAATTGCATGCAAAGAACACCATACCTACTGTGAAGCCTGGGGGTGGAAACATCATGCTTTGGGGCTGTTTTTCTGCAAAGGGACCAGGACGACTGATCCGTGTAAAGGAAAGAATGAATGGGCCATGTATCGTGAGATTTTGAGGGAAAACCTCCTTCCATCAGCAAGGGCATTGAAGATGAAACGTGGCTGGGTCTTTCAGCATGACAATGATCCCAAACACACCGCCCGGGCATGAAGGAGTGGCTTCGTAAGAAGCATTTCAAGGTCCTGGAGTGGCCTAGCCAGTCTCCAGATCTCATCCCCATAGAAAATCTTTGGAGGGAGTTGAAAGTCCGTGTTGCCCAGCAACAGCCCCAAAACATCACTGCTCTAGAGGAGATCTAAAAAATCCTACTATGTGATTTTCTGGATTTTTTTCTCTCATTTTGTCTGTCATAGTTGAAGTGTACCTATGATGAAAATTACTTAAGTGGGAGAACTTGCACAATTGGTGGCTGACTAAAAACTTTTTCGCCCCACTGTATATATACATATATATATATATATATACATATATATATATATATATATATATCTTTAATCGGTATCGGCGTTGTTTTGTCCTCCAATAATCGGTATCGGCGTTGAAATATCATATTCGTTCGACCTCTGGTATTAACTTCAGATGAAATGATTGAGTTTCTGTTATTTTATCAGGACAGGCTATCCCATGAATTAAATTGAAACAGTAAATGACTCCACCAAGGCAACATACATAAGGTTCAATATGTGTATTATTACATTTTCATAGCACAACATCAAAAAGATATGAAAAGAATAAACCCCAATGAGTCGTGCACAACCCATGTCCAAATTATTTACAGCTTATTAACCCGTTGGAGCTTAAAAAAACAGACGACACACAAAGTCCAGAAGCACCTCACGTTGTGATTACTCACTACTTGTAGATATTCCTTCAGCGAAGTATGGCAGTTCCTTGCAGGTTTCCTCACAACATCCACAGCAAGCACCGCTATCAATGCAGACAGTACTCCTTAGCCGTAACCGATATCCCATGGGAACATGAACTCGTTAATATAGGTAATGAGTGGAGAACAGGAGGGCTTCTTAAATAAAAACTAACAGGTCTGTGAGAGCCGGAATTCTTACTGGTTGGTAGGTGATCAAATACGTATGCAATAAAATGCAAATTAATTACTTAAAAATCATACAATGTGATTTTCTGGATTTTTGTTTTAGATTCCGTCTCTCACAGTTGAAGTGTACCTATGATAAAAATTACAGACCTCTACATGCTTTGTAAGTGGGAAACACTGCCGATTTTACAGGTTATCAAATACTTGTTCTCCCCACTGTATACCAAGTCAATAGCAATTGGTTAGATATACATTGTTAATTAACAATGTCTGGTCATATCAGGCACCTTCTCCATCAAGGACGCCACAGATAACTGAACATTTTCAGCTCAGCGCTTTATCAGGGTCACAGCGTCTTCAGAGAATCCATGAACTGTGGTTATTGGAGTTATTTTAATCTGTCATGGGTAGGGATTCATTTTCAATGGGGGTTCCCAAACCTTCTCACCACCCAAAGTATCACCCCCAACCTGAAGTTTCTGAGATTCTTTGGTAATTTTTGTCAATGTTTCTCTTTGGGACTCAGACAAACCTTCTTTGTTACACTTAACCTTTTCCATACCAAGACTGGCCCCAAACATACCACCTGTCACCTCTGCTTTCGCACCAAATTCATTACAGTGCTCTGTGGAAAACGCCAGGCCTTCTATAGCCACGTTGTTATAGGTTGAACAAAATATTGAATGAACTGTAATAGCGCTCACAAATGCGTAACCCCACTTTCGTAAAAAGTAATCTATGTTGTTGTAAGGATCTTTGTTCAGCGAGTTTATGTCTTGTTTGAGTGTGCTACTGGGCGTGTAGGAGGAAACAATCACAGAACCCACTTCACATTCTACAAAATCTCTATCAACATGTTAAATGTGTTACCAGAGGGATAAAATTCTAGATCACCTGTACTCCACACACAGAGACGCGTACAAAGCTCTCTCTCGCCCTCCATTTGGTTAATCCGACCACAACTCTATACTCCTGATTCCTGCTTACAAGCTAAAATTACAGCAGGAAGCACCAGTGACTCGGTCTATAAAAAAGTGGTCAGATGAAGCAGATGCTAAACTACAGGACTGTTTTGCTATCACAGACTGGAACATGTTCTGTGATTCCTCCGATGACATTGAGGAATACACCACATCAGTCACTGACTTTATCAATAAGTGCACCGAGGACGTCGTCCCCACTGTGACTGTATGTACATACCCCAACCAGAAGCCATGGATTACAGGCAACATTCGCACTGAGCTAAAGGGTAGGGCTGCCGCGTTCAAGGTACCAGACTCTAACCCGGAAGCTCACAAGAAATCCCGCTATGGCCTGCGACAAACCGTCAATACAGGGCTAAGATTTAATCATACTACACCGGCCCTGACGCACGTCGGATGTGGCAGGGCTTGCAAACTATTACAGACTACAAAGGGAAGCACAGCCGCGAGCTGCCCAGGGACACAAGCCTACCAGACGAGCTAAATCACTTCTATGCTCGCTTCGAGGCAAGCAGCACTGTGGCATGCATAAGAGCAGCAGCTGTTCCGGATGACTGTGTGATCACGCTCTCCGTAGCCGACGTGAGTAAGATCTTTAAACAGGTCAACATACAAAGACAAGGCTGCGGGGCCAGACGGATTACCAGGACGTGTGCTCCGGGCATGTGCTGACCATAGCTCACATCAACACCATTATCCTAGACCCACTCTAATTTGCATATCGCCCAAACAGATCCACAGATGATGCAATTTCTATTGCGCCCCACACTGCCCTTTCCCACCTGGACAAAAGAAACACCTATGTGAGAATGCTATTCATTGACTACAGCTCAGCGTTCAACACCATAGTACCCTCAAAGCTCAGGAACCTGGGACTAAACATCTCCCTCTGCAACTGGATCCTGGACTTCCTAACGGGCCGCCCCCAGGTGGTGAGGGTAGGTAGCAACACATCTGCCACGCTGATCCTCAACACTGGAGCACCCCAGGGGTGCATGCTCAGTCCCCTCCTGTACTCCCTGTTCACCCACGACTGCATGGCCAGGCACGACTCCAACACCATCATTAAATTGTTATGGCTATAAGTGTCATCAACAACCACTGAATAGCATAGTGCTACATTCAATAAATATTACTACAAATATTTATGTTCATGAAATCAATAAGTGCAATATAGGAAAACACAGTTTAGCCTTTTGTTAATCCACCTGTCATGTCAGATTTTGAAATGATGCTTTTCAGCGAAAGAAATCCAAGCGTTTGTGTAAGTTTATCCACAGGAAAGAGCGGTCACGACAACGGAAATTAAAATTCCAAATAGTTTCCATAATGTCCACAGAAACATATCAAACGTTTTTTATAATCAATCCTCAAGTTGTTTTTAAAATATATAATTTATAAATATATCAACTGCAAATGTCTTTCACAGTAGGAGAGGGAAAAGCAATACCGATCCAAATTCTGTTGCGCGAGCAAAACTCATGTGACCACTTGATGCGATGTTCTCCTTCTGGCTCATTTTTCAAAATAAAAGCCTGAAACTATGTCTGAAGACTTGACACCTTGAGGAAGCGATAGGAAAATGAATCTGGTTCATATCCCTTTAAATCCAGCAAAGGGAGGCTATGGAACATGGAGTTTTCAAAATAAAAGCCACTTCCTGTTTTGATTTTCCTCAGGGTTTCGCCTGCAATATGAGTTCTGTTACACTCACAGACAATATGCTGACAGTCTTGGAAACTTGAGTGTTTTCTATCCAATACTATTAATAATATCCATATATTAGCAACTGAGACTGAGGAGCTGGCCGTTTACAATGGGCACCTTTTCATCCAAGCTACTCAATACTGCCCCTGCAGCCATAAAAACTTAAGTTTGCAGACGACAACAGTGGTAGGCCTGATCACCGACAGTGATGTGCCAGTCTATAGGGAGGAGGTCAGAGACCTGGCCGGGTGGTGCCAGAATAACAACCTATCCCTCAACGTAACCAAGACTACGGAGATGATTGTGGACTACAGGAAATGGAGCACCGAGCACACCCCCATTCCCATCGACGGGGCTGTAGTGGAGCAGGTTGAGAGCTTCAAATTCCTTGGTGTCCACATCAACAACCAACTAGAATTGTCCAAACACAATTTCACGGTTGTGAAGAGGGCACGACAAAGCCTATTCCCCCCTCAGGAAACTAAAAAGATTTGTCATGGGTCCTGAGATCCTCAAAAGGTTCTATAGCTGCAACATCGAGAGCATCCTGACCGGTTGTATCACTTCCTGGTACGGCAATTGCTCGGCCTCCGACGGCAAGGCACTTCAGAGGGTAGTGTGTACGGCCCAGTACATCACTGAGGCAAAGCTGCCTGCCATCCAGGACCTCTACACCAGTCGGTGTCAGAGGAAGGCCCTAAAAATTGTCAAAGACCCCAGCCACCCCAGTCATAGACTGTTCTCTCTACTACTGCATGGGAATCGGTACCGGAGTGACAAGTCTAGGTCAAAAAGGCCTCAACAGTTTTTACCCCCAAGCCATAAAACTCCTGAACAGGTAACGACTATTTGCATTGTGTGCCCCTCCCAACCCCTCTTTTACGCTGCTGCTACTCTCTGTTTATCCTACATGCATAGTCACTTTAACTATACGTTCATATACATACTACCTCAATTGGCCCGACCAACCAGTGCTCCCGCACATTGGCTAACCGGGCTATCTGCATTTTGTCCCACCACCCGCCAACCCCTCTTCTTACACTAATACTACTCTCTGTTCATCATATATGCATAGTCACGTTAACCATACTTACATGTAAATACTACTTCAATAAGCCTTACTAACCGGTGTCTGTATATAGCCTTGCTACTGTTATTTTCAAATGTCTGTTTACTGTTGTTTTGTTTCTTTACTTACCTACACACACACACACACCTTTTTTTGCAGTATTGGTTAGAGCCTGTAAGTAAGCATTTCACTGTAAGGTCTACACCAGTTATGTTCGGCGCACGTGACAAATAAACTTTGATTTGATTTGTAAGAGGTAAGAGATATGGCTACGTTGCTGCTGGTCGAGACACTTTTCTCTAGCGTGTTTTCCACTGCTTCATTTTTGCTGAAAGACGCTTCTGTCGAAGCAGTTATTCTCACAAAAGATCCAGACGCTCCCAGGTGTCCCAAAGTGGAATCCCTTGAGCCATTGCTGTCTGTTCGTGAGCACGTCCCAGAATTGCCGTTTTAATGGTACCTGGTTGTCCTTACGCACTTGATAGCCTTGTGGAACCTCACGGAACTAATTTAGCTGTTTGCATCTGTTCAAACAACTAGACAGGGGTATCACCTCCATCTGTCCAAGGCCATGGGATGTTATGAAATGACCTAAGGGGAAAGTGTAGACAGAATCGAAAGCGTCACAGTAAGCTGCCAGGCCCCAGTCCACCACGGTAACGAGTCCAAAGCTCAGTTCCAAAGCCAAGGTTATGACCGCGACTGTGATCAGGCATGCTTTCTTTGGTATATTACAAATACACTGAATTACATGAGGTCCTTGTTGTTCACCACCTCTGATATAGGACAGGTTTTGTGTAGCCCGTTCTGTCTGGGGTCCTTGTTTTTCATCAACAGCAGCGACTGGTTGTTTGTTCCAGACCATAAGGAAATCATAAAGACCCCTGAACATATTAACTACATCTGGACATTGAATCCAAACTTTCTTTTTGCAGATCAATTATGCCCACTACCACAGCAAATACAGAAATCACGCAAAGTAATAAAACCTGGTTAAAAATATTTGGTCGATCCAGTATAGGGTCACACACACAACATTGTGAGTGTTGTTACCCAGGAAAATAGCGACAAAACTTCCTTCGCATGTGGAATGAGGAATACATACAAAAATCGTAATTTGAAAAATGAAAACACCTACACGTGTGTCTTTTAGTCAGATCGTAATACTCTCGTTTCTCAAAGTTTCGGTTGCCATCACAGTAAGGTTGTAGATTACATATTCTTTCCCAGTTGTATGACATCATATATTCGTCACTCTTACAAGGTATACACTGCGGATCTTCAGAAGTTCCTTCATCACCCAACCTGGTCCCGGGAGGACACTTGAAACAATTGATATGCCATCCCCAGCCTTCGCTCAGGGTAACAAGATACACCATCACCAGTAATAGCAACATAGCTGTGACGTGGGTTGAAGAAAGAAACCACTCTCTTAAATCCTAGTGAAATGTTTCACCACGGTCCAGCCATGGAGGAACCGTCCAACCAATATTTAACATATGTAAGCAGAGATCGTCCAACCACTGTTAAACATATTGACAGAAACGTCAAACCAATGTTAAACCTATTGACAGAAACATCCAACCAATGTTAACCTCTCTGGTACAGTGCCTTGCGAAAGTATTTCGACCCCTTGAACTTTTTTCGACCTTTTGCCACATTTCAGGCTTCAAACATAAAGATATAAAACTATTTTTTTGTGAAGAATCAACAACAAGTGGGACACAATCATGAAGTGGAACGACATTTATTGGATATTTCAAACTTTTTTAACAAACCAAAAACTGAAAAATTGGGTGTGCAGCAAACTCTCTCCAGAAGTTCAGTGAGGATCTCTGAATGATCCAATGTTGACCTAAATGACTAATGATGATAAATACAATCCACCTGTGTGTAATCAAGTCTCAGTATAAATGCACCTGCACTGTGATAGTCTCAGAGGTCCGTTAAAAGCGCAGATACAAAGACTTCAGCTATAGTAGTGTAATGTCACCTACATAGGAATTAATAGTAATGTAATGTCACCTACATAGGAATTAGCAGTCCTCTACAAATCCCTCTCTCACGTCTCCCCAGAGACGTGACACAACCTAATTAGATTCTGATACAAAAGAAAACTTTTCCCAAAGGGGCTATGAAAAAGGCACAACATTAAAAAGAAATGGATGTATATGTATTACCACCAAGTTCTCCACTCAATCCCACTATGTACTAAGTTGGCTACCAGCCACCTAGGAACTTACAACCCTCATGTAACAGAGCGGAGAACAACAGCTCAAAATGAAAGTAAAAATTATATTCTACATAAGCCAACTTTTTCCAGCCGGAAAAAGTTGTGATACCCTCTCTTCACATCTCCAAAGAGATGTGACACGCTCTAATGGGTATTCTCCACCTCATCCTCAAACTCTGGCAGGTCATTAGCAAGCAGAGGATACATCTGGGAAGGGGAAGAAGGGTCAATAGCTCTGGAGATAACTCTAGCAGTAAGGGACCGGATACATGGAATGCAACCGCAGCCGCACAACACTAAAATGGCTGCAAAAACTAAAAGATGGGTCTCATGCTCCATACCGTTATCTCGCACCTGGCTCCTGTTATCTAACAAAAGACCGCTTGTTCTCGCAACCCCACGCTCTGAATGTGCCCCCCTCCCAACTCATTTGAACAGTTCGTCTTCATGCTACTCTGTATTTTTCCATCATGAGAAAGTCCCATGGGCCTGATACTTTTAACAATGTTTCAAATCAGCTAGGTAGCATAACACATACATACATCCACACAAGGCAACAGCAGATAATATTCAATCATATATATGGTAATGGCTATAATGTAAAATAACAGTTCCAAAGAACTTTGGTCATGGAAAACAGAGTAAAGCAGAGCAAAGCATTATTATACACCATGGTCCTCTCAGCTACTCCTATCCTGTACCAGGTGGGCTCCTTGTCACCCAGAAACTTTCACAACAGGGAGAACAAACATACTGGAAAGAAAACCTATCATAAAAATGTATAACAAGGAACTGTGGTGGTGTAAAATTATTCTACTACCTCACCCACAGCATACCATGGGTCATCCTCAGTCAGTCCCATCCTCTCCTGAAAGCATACTTCCGTATCGGCATCTCCAACTGGAGCATCAAGCAAAGGCAACATGCCTGAAGCCTTCACCATATCTGTAACATATTTCTTAGAACACGGTATGATGCAAGCAGCACATCACATCAATAACAAATAATACAAGAATTAGGGTCAGAAATCCAGTAACCATCATATCAGTGTACTTACCAAACCAGGCCAAGAGAACAGACTCCTCCACCCCCCCCCTGTGGACCTCATCTTATCAGATAGTGCATCAAGCCCGCCCTAGATATCATCTGGACTGGTATTATTAGGAATATACGTGCAACATTGTTTACCGAACATCTTGCAAACGTCCCCTGACTGGCAAGAAGCATATCCAAGGCAAGTCTATTCTGTCTGGAAACCCCAAATGTGGCCTCAAGCTGTTCAGACATACCAGTGAGTGCATCACGGGAGTTGATTATAGTAGATATAATTAATCCATGCAGTCTGTCTAGCATCCACCATGGCTGGACCCATAGTAGGTAGTAAGTGCCAGAGTCCATCATTCCTACCCAAGGCCTGAAACTCATGAGGAACCCCACTGGCACACCCAACAGGTTAGTGTTTATGTCAACTACATTCTCTGTCCATGGAGCGCTACGTCTATGTCTCCCATGGGATGGAATGTTTTCAGGTCCCTTGGATACAGAACCCAACAGCTGTTCAGCAGTAACATCAACAATGGTCGGTGGAATTATCAAACTGGTCAGACCACACGTACCTTGCCATTCTCCTCTAAGAATGGGTCTCAGCACTCTTTTGGCTCCACACATCCGCCAGACCACTTAGTTTGGTTTAGGCCTGTAACTGGCCAAGTGGAATTAATGGTTATGTTACTACTGCAATCAGCTTCAGGCAATCTCCCATAATCAATGCCATTACCTGTACCCGTGATGCAACTGCAATTTCCCCCCCCCATGCCTCAACACCCCAAATGGCCCCATGAGGAGTTACTGCAGGAAACACAAGGCTCAAAGAGGAACAGAGGGTTGAATTGGGCTTAACCTGGTAAAAACTTCTCAGAATACACAACCACCCCTCTCCTTCTCCTACAGCAAATGGGTGTGTAGCCAGAACAGGTCTAGCATGACTACAAATAATGCAGTCCTTTCCTCTCAGGGTTTTAGCTGTGTACCTCATATAAGACAGCCACAAATTGTCCCTACTATCAAAACCAGTCTCAGTTCCTAATTGATCAATAGCCGAATAGTCTCTAACATTAATTACCTGAATGGTATTTTTAACACAGTGGTGGTAGAGGAGTGTGTCCGGCTACCTCTGGTCTTGGCAGTACCTTAATAGAAAACACACCCATCATGTCTGTCCTCGTCCTTTGTAGTCCGAGGGTGTGAGTTCCTGCATCAGAGAGCTTAATAGTTTTGATGGTTAGTAGGATTTCATCACCTTTACAAAGTTCAACATTGCTCCCAGGTTTCCCCATATCATGGAAAACCTATCCACCCTTGTGGGATCCCCCATGCTATAAGGATACCCTCTCCTCCAATCCTAGAACTGTCCGAAGTCGGTTATCATGTAATCTCTACTCTAACTTCTTGTCTACCCAGATCTAGGGATCTCTTATGCTTATTTTGGAACAAAATACACATCACTTAGCCAGACACATCTTCACTTCTATGAACAAAAACAGGGGTGATAGGACAGGTAGGTTTACTTCATTCGAGAGTTGGCCCCCGGAATTCTGTTAATTCCAGTTCTTCTCTCGAACACTGTTTTAATGTCCGACAGTGAAAAAGTGTCTTATCCTCCCGCCGTGCGATATGAATCTGGGTAGCTCTTTCAGCTAGCTGTCACCAGGGGTCTTCTATGGTCCCCAAGCCTCTGGGACTGGATTGAGTGACTTCACCTGTAGTTCACCTGTAATGCATAAAATCCTGGACATACAGGCTTGGTTACCAAACAATTTCTCATATGTTTTATCTGATTATATCTTTAACTTCTATGCCCAATTGTTAGCTTACATTTTTTTTATTATTTTTTTTATTATTAGTTTCTTATCCAATCGGCCCCATCCTATCCTAGACCACATTTACCCATCCCCCTTTTGATACCTGGCTCTGCCCAGGTAACAACCTTACCTACTCTAAATCATGACTTAGGTAAGATTAGTATATTATCCTTATTTCTGACATCATCATGAAGGAGCGCCCCCATCATTTTCCACATGTCCAACTCTCTCCCCTGTCTCCACTCAGCAACTGCTATCTTTGCCTGTCCTGGCCCCCCCCTTTCCAAAACCTCTCCTCTGCACTCCAACCTTCAAGGTCTCTGCAGTGCGGGGGAGGGCCCCTCCGTCTGCCTTTTCCCCTATCTGTAAAATACCATGTCTCTGGGAACGTGGAAATCCCCTTAACCCAAACGTTTACTACAAAAACAAAACCTAATAATTATGATAATCCCCTCAAACTCAAATAATTTGTCTCGATGTTTCATGTTTTATTCGTGTTTCTCCAAATTGTCTCCCCAAAAATACTTCTTAGATACCCAGCCATTAGACACACAAACAACTGTGATAAACGTGCACTGTCCCTTTAACATAAAAACCTCAGCCTGCAATCCCCTCTGCGGGCCTTCCATTGTTCCCCATAATGAAAACAGATTCTAATGTTAGTATACCTTAACCTCCTGTTTAATTTCAGTGGTGTTATCTGAACAATCAAATCAATAACCGGGAAGTACTTGTGTAAATTAATTAAAAGAACAAAATAAATCTACCTTATTTCTCAGCACTTGGTTAGAACACCACTCCCGTCTTACATCGACCACACCCGTCGCCCCGTACCTAGTGTATATCTTATCTATTACTCAGTGGCTCAATTAATGTTTAACGTAAGTATGTTCAGATGTTGATTATGTAATTCCACAATATTAGTATAGTTCAAACCTCATAATATAACTCTACACACAGAATTTTACGTTAATAGAGTTGAACACCTTTTCCAACAGTCATGCACACCCCCCAATATTCTATGATATAACTCTCATCAGCAAGCCTGCAACTTTTTCAACATTCTCACCGTTACCAGCTCCAACTGAAATACCTAATGTACCACACTCGCTTGGTCCCCGACCTCATTCATACCGATATTAGTCCCCGACTGAATATCAAGCGTATTTCATGCACGCGATTTGAGTCTCACAATCTTCATTTACGCCAGTAAGCTTCAATTTACACCATACACACACAAATCCTCATTCTCCCCAGCAAGCAGACCAGTAGGAGATGCAATAGCCCCGCCTTCTGTCCATTCTCTGTACAGCTACTCACCCAGTCTCCTCCACTCCTTATCCTCTCTGCCTTTATTGAATTCTAGAATGGACTTCAGCGTTCTCAACCTCTTTTCTATTTCCAACGACATTCCATGTACACTACAATACTGCCAACAACCCACGCCTTTACTAAAACCCAAGTGGTACCCTTTCCCTATGGCTAAATCGGCCCCCAATATGTCTAAAGTAAGAACTCAATTATGCACTGTGGGTCCCCTAGGGTATTAAGAAGTCTAGTGTCCCCCGGATTATCACCTTTTCTTCACTACCCCATATGTACTTCACACACACCTATGCTTTGTTAGGACCTTAGAGAGACCCTTTCCCGAAGGCTAAATCGGTCTCAAGTCAGAGTAATCAATTTAAATATCCGTCATTCACACTTGGCCCTGCCTAATACATCACGTTCGCATCATATGGCTTTCTATTCGCACTTTGGTGATCACTCGTTACCCACCACTCATGCATGTAGTCCCAGACTATCCATTCAAGCTTTGGTGGCCACCCGTTACCCATCATTCATACATGTAGTAAGTGTTTTCTGTTATCACCTACCAGCCAGGCATACTAGTACATCCCATACACAATGCACCATTAAGTATGGTTGATCAATAATAAAATTGCAGTTGCCAATGGAGATATTACTTTCTCAACTATTTTCCAATCTCACACATCATTGTAGTTTAAATTTAGTAACTTACATCAAACATGTATCTCACAAAACTAAATTTGGATAACTCCAATGTGCAGAACTTTAGTTTTTCACAACAGGTGTCTGCTTACCCTTTTTAGTTGACCGGTCAGGATTTGTGAGACACACCGTCCGACGACAGTACTGGCCAATCGGCTGGCACACCAATGTCCAGCGATGTCCTTTTACCAGACCACGTCGGGGTCACCATTTGTCATGTATTGTATATTTTAGTAAATATATATGTATATTTTGACCAATTGAAATATATATTCAGACTATCTGAGTATACTTAGCCCGTCACTGGTAAATACCCGTGATGAATTCCTGGAGCCACGTACTCTGCCTTATCTCAGAGCTGCTCCCTCGTATATTCAGTTTGAGAAAAAACGCATGGGTTTGTATAGAGATCAATTCGACTATTTAGTCTCGATATTGAATATTGTGCTCAGATCTTATTTCAATTATACATCAGTCATTTTGTTCCTGATTATACATTTAACACAGAAGTCATAGGTACATACAACATAGAAGTTTCGGATTTATCAAATAACCCTTATTGAATTCTCTCTCTCTATCTAACCACCAACAATCTTAATGGAAACAATTACAAGCACATTGCATTTTAATATAAACAGTTACAAATAGACAAAACAACACGTTATATCTCTGACCCCTGAAAGCCGATCCTTATCAGAGAATCTCTTATCAGACTGGCCTAGACCGGGCCACAGGACAAAATTACAATTTGTCCCCCTCGGCGCCAGGTTTAATGAATAGTAGTTAACTATCCCCTACTGATCTCTATTCCTGACCCCTATCGGAACTATCCTAGGCCTTTAAGTGATCTCTCATCATTGAAAGCTATCAGACTGTGCTGACCCCCTACTGATATCTCATCAATGATTTAAATCACCCGGTCGTCACCGGTTTGTCACCACATATATTCACTTCACTGTACTTTAAACTTGTCAGCAAATTATACATTTACACAAGAATTCATACTCACTCGGTAATACTGATCAAAATTTAGACAAGACTATACGAAAATATGCAAAGTTTGATTTAACAGGTTTTGCTTACCTTGTTTGTGGTGCGCCTTGTGATCAGTTTACCGAGTTGAGCAGAATTGTTGTCCTCCCCCGAATTCCTTCACCTCTGTCCTCCGTGAATCGTCCTTTCACCCTCTCTCCCTCTCACACCCAAATCAACTCACTTTGATGGATCGTTATTTAACCATCCTCTGGCTACCATTTCTGTTAATAATGGGATATGATAAAGGGTGAGTCGGTCAAGGATCGATGCAGACAAGGTGGTAGATTGTACGACAAGCGACAGGTTTATTTCAAAGTGGAGATATCTGGTACGGCGTATATACGGGCCCCTCTGTTAGCTCATCAGAGACTAGCAAAAAGGCACCTTGCTAACAGTAAGTACAAGCTTCATATACACAACAGAAAGTAGGTTGATATCTAGGAGATCGGATCTTCGGATTGGATCAGGCTGGGGTGTAGTCATCCGGCATTGGCTCTGTTGTCTGTCCGTCATCGTAGAATCCTGCCATGCCTGTTCTTGGTCGTCACAC
Organism: Oncorhynchus nerka; assembly: GCF_034236695.1. Lineage (NCBI taxonomy): Eukaryota > Metazoa > Chordata > Actinopteri > Salmoniformes > Salmonidae > Oncorhynchus > Oncorhynchus nerka. Next base: position 55,391,531 of record NC_088420.1, read on the forward strand.
CCTGTTCAGCTGAAAAGGAGATCTGGTGTGTGCGCTATCTTCAGTCACACAATGTTCGGCTGGGAGGGAGATTATGTGTGTGTGTTAGTTTGTCTCTAAGTCTAGGCTTTCTGCCAATCTGTGGGTGTCTTATCTGGGTGTCCTCGGCAGCTATGTGTACTGTATGTGCGTCGTCCCGGTCTTCTGGGGTCAGTGTGTAAGAGCGTATGCGTCCCTATCTTCAGGGGAGTTGTGGCCGAACTGCCGGCTAGCACCTGTGGCTAGGAGTATCCTGTTGTGACAGTGTTCTGGATGATTACAGTGGTGTGTGTGAGAGATATCCTGTATGGGGCCCAACCTGTTTTACTATGTGTCTCAGCTATAGTAGTGTAATGTCACCTACATAGGAATTAGCAGTAATGTAATGTCACCTACATAGGAATTAGCAGTCCTCTACAACGCCTGCGAATCACCCTCGATGGAGTTACTGTCCTTGACTTTGTGGATTACCATGAAATGGTCTATCAGAGTCCAATCGGCGCCAGGTGAGGGTTTGCAAGCATTGCGTGGATAGCCTTGTGTTTCAACCCCATTTCAGTCAAAGCGTTATCCGATCAACCAAGAGCCAAATGGAGTAGGTCTATAGTCTGTACATGGACAGTCTAGCCGGGACAGTATTGGTATACACAATTGGACAAAAGCTCTAGGGTTGGAGTCCTGGTTGGACAAATGAGCCCTGGTCGTGGTTGGATGTTTAGGCACCATTGGACAAATGCTCTGGGTTTGGAAACCTGGTTGGAAAAATGAACCCTGGTCAGACAAAGTCCCTACGGTTGGAGATGTTGGCCCTGGTCGGATGTTTCACCACTGAACTCTCGCATGGACACTACATGTACGTTTATTCCTCTTCATCGTGGTCGATTTCAACACGAGAGACATCATCCGAATCTCCGGTCATTAATGCCTCCACAGTCTTCCTGTTCTTAATTTTCTCCTGTTTGAAAAGTATGTTCCTGTAACACAAGTTGGTAGGATCTAACCAGGAGGCCAGCTGAGTCTCTGATTATCACCGGGTACGTGAGCGAGAACATCACCCACAGCTGCATGTTGTATCGCCACAAGGTGGTCTGCTCTAGAATGTCGTTGTTCCTGGTCTTGAGCTCCAACAGCGTTATGTTGTCCTTTACAGTGTCATGGGCCACTAGGTCCACCTCGGTGTAGAAGCCCCATGTGCCATGGATGGACTTGAAGCCTCGCGTACAGCCGCTGTGGTACGTGTAGGATCCGGGTTCACCGAACCTATCGTGCGTGGGCACACCGGCAACCTTGAGGCCAGCACAACTGGGAGTCAGGCGCAGAGCCTCGAGCTGCGTGAGAATGACACGGGGCCCACGTCACGCATTATCTTCTTTCCGTTGAACACGTCCTTGCACTGCGCGTCTACCGCAACGCCTATACCGGTAGACATATGGCTCCTGTCCCACCGGTGTCTGCAGGCTTCTGGAGACAATTGCAGCAGCGCTTCCTTGTGACCGGATGAGTGCTTCCTGCAGCACTTGATAGAATCTAGGCATTTGGTACCCTGAACCTTGTACCAATGGTGTTTGGCTGTAGACTTCGCACACAGCGTACCACGTGAGCCCTGGCACTTGATTGTAATGAAATGTTCTAGGATTGTTATGTTGCTGTGATAACCGGATCCCTTTTAGAGAAACAGAAAGTGGCACTGTTACTTACTCACGTGGCGTAAGTAAGGAAGGACAACCCAGAAAGGGGAAAAAAAGAACTCAGGGATCCCCCACGAGAGATATGAATCAGAAGAAACCGAGGGCAGACCCGACTACGAGTACGCTTACACCCGCTCGGGTGCCTGGCCATGGTCGTGAGTATAGTGCTCAGCTACTTCGCCTCCAAGAGCAAATGGAAAATGGACAACTCCAAGGGCTCTTACAGGGGTCCGGAGTCCACCAAGAGCACCAGGACAGTGCTGGCGTACCTCATCATGATGAACAGTGAGCTGTTCATGGCTGTTTTCGCAGGCTGCATGGAGTTGCTTTTAACGACCTCTGATCAGCGATGCTCAGGGGTGTCACGCCCTGGTCGAAGTAATGTATGTTTGTCTTCATTTATTTGGTCAGGCCAGGGTGTGACATGGGTTATTGTGGTGCGTTTTTGTCATGGGGTTTTTGTGGGGTGTCTAGCATAGTCTATGGCTGCCTGAGGCGGTTCTCAATCAGAGTCAGGTGATTATCGTTGTCTCTGATTGGGAACCATATTTAGGCAGCCATATTCTTTGAGTATGTCGTGGGTGATTGTTCCTGTCTCTGTGTTAGTGTTCACCAGATAGGCTGTATAGGTTTTCACATTTCCGTTTGTTGTTTCTGTATTGTTCGTGTTTTTTCTGTATCGAACTAACCACGCTGCATTTTGGTCCGACTCTCCTTCAACGGAAGAAAGCCGTTACAAGGGGCTGCATAACATGGTGTGCTATCGCCGTGTTCAACATAATCTACATCATGTACGTGGTGACCATGGTGCTGACTTCGACCGTACAAAAGGGGAAGCATGAAATAATCACGCTTGATGTCCAGAGACATCCCGGAAACTGTGACCATACCCTCAGCCCGAGACTACATGAGCAGAAGCATCAACCCTTACAATTCACAATCCAGCTTCATGTAAGGAACTCAACCCTCTCTAACGTCTCCGCCTCCACCTGAGCTGGAACGCACCCAAACCGCACGCCCTACAGGCTGACAGCCTGCAGGTCTCCGGAGAAGTTGGTATATTGTAATGGCTATTATTAATATTTTCAAGGACCTCTGAGTGTGTTGTGGTTACAGCCCAGTTGTCAGGAGCTGGATCAGCAATACACAAAATCAGCTGACCTGACCCGGCGCTTCAGAAGAAATGAAAACAATGTCCACAGCAGTCCCTCCAGGATAGACCCTACATCTCCTTCGAATGAGTTATTTAACACGTTTTCTTTGTCTTTTTTTATTAGTTATTTGAACTGAATAATACACTGGCCACAACAAGGGAACAATCGTCCAAATAGCAGAATAGGCTCCTGTGTGATTGGGCGATCCCCCTTTGTGTTTTCTCACTTGTCACAGTGATATAGACGTGTGTGTCGTGGATCAACCTGTGGTATTTATGTGAATAACTGACAAGGACCCAATTTCTTGGAGTCTGGTCTCTCTTTATTGACAGACGTTCAACAGAAAATATTATGAATAGGAACATATTCACAGGTTTAGGTTCATATGAAACCGTACAGTTGTCCGGACCGTATGGCTGCTACATTTCACTTCTTTATTACAACCAGCGAAGCGTTGCAGATAGGGCAGTGGTAGACTGTCCAGATACTCATTCTTGAAGAAAGGGTAAATGCAGCAGCCCACCAGGCATCTAGCGAATGACAGAGATGCGCGTTATTACTTTCATAATGACAACTGGGTACCACAGAAATGAGAAAATAATCATATCAAGACTATCAGTGGAATATGAGGAGCAGAATTAATGGTTTCTGGAGTCTGATCCAACATGGTTGTGATGAACAATGTAATCAAAGAGACACAGTCAAAACAGGGGTTGTGAGAGGACTGTGTGTGCTTCAGAGATAGATATATGTGTTATCTAGGTAACTTCCCACTACAATCACCCTATGAAGCTGACTACTCTTGTGCACCGTCACAGTGTAGTGCACATCACTGATCAGGCACTTTATATCAGACCACGACACCACCGATGTGACTGGGTATGTAGCGTGGATCGAGTTGAGAAGAATGTGAATGAGAAAAAGAACAAAACCAAGAAGAAAACAACAAGGGAGGCAGGCTTGTCATATTGGGTTGCAGCCAACACCGAAAGGTTCGGAAAGAGGCTACACCAGTTAATGCCCACAATATCTAGATGTCTATACGAGGGTCACCGGGACCACATGAGGAACTATATAATGGTTAAGCTCAAGAGCGCGTGTCAGAGCGCTCCTCTCCTGTCACATCCCAGTATTTACAAACAGCTTCCTCAGCAAACCGTCTCATGGTTTAGTACCAGAAGTCAAGAAAGTTCAGTCAGTCACTCTACAACAACTCGCTCCCCGTTCTCACCAAACCCCTCGGATAACCGAAGCAGACCTATCCTCTCGTCCCTAGTAACCCTCCATCTACCCCAGGATCCCACAGAATCGACTAACGCAATGGCCGCTTGGTACAACTGCCTCCTCCTGAAGAATAGGACCCTGACCGATCACGAGAAGGAAAACCTGGACCGTTTCAACGTGAGATCCGTCATCCACAATATAGTTTATGTAATGTTAGGACCCCAGGACAGTCCCTTCACCAGACCCATGTATGTGGGGTTGATGCACTACCACCATCTTGACGCCCTATTAGCCATGATCGCGTGCTACGTCTACCCGACAGTGAAAAGCTTGTACGACTATCCTGTGAGACACGTGCAATTTGCAGCAGCGCAGCGAGTCGTCCACACATCATGATCAGCTGTCAATTGCAGGGAGGAGAGGACAAGAGTAAGGGAAAGAAAAGACAAGCCAAGAGAAGCCTAAAAGTAAAGAAGATGATCGTCATCACAGTACATCCACCAGTGGAAGGAAATGTTTGACCTGGACCTTGGACCCATAGGCACGTTCAGTGAGCCTTCATGCTGTTACACGGCAAACAGCCATCGTTGGAAACAAGCAACCCCACGAGATTGACTTGACCGCGATCGAGCAACAGCTGAGCCTCATCTCTTGCATCATGACACCGTGCCTGTACAGCATGTACTATGACAATGAAAACTAATACATAAATAACTGAACAGTCTATTGAACACGGCGGTGTCTCCCATTTTATTGAGTATGTGTATCTATCCCTACGTCTGTCTCTCTGTCATTACGAGGCAAGGCATACCGCGCAGTGTTTCTTAATACCACATAGGAGGATAGTTGTTACACTCGCATGAGTTAAAGAGGAGCAGTAGCAATCTGCATTAATTTCCAAGTTGTAGTGACAGGCTGAAGTTCGTGTTTACACTGGGAGGGAAATTTAGAATGTCTCCCTTGACAAGCTACTTTCCCGAATTCACTCTGCGAAACGGGGATATGTGATTAATGCAATACATCTAACAATTGCGAGAGTGATTCAGTGGCATAAAGTGTAGTTACAGAGAGAGTTTGAGAGAGAAGAGAATAGCAATTGAAATGTGCCCCATGAGCGTTTGGGTATTCATTTTAAAAACGCCCCGCACCCCATATGCCTAACCGTGGGAAGGAGTTTGATTGTGACACCTAGTAAAAGTGTCACATTCTATCAGCCAATTGTAGGCCTATATCTCTTTGACTCAACTCATTGTTCATTTCACACTTGTAATGATGTCAGAGGAGAGTGGTATAGAAACCGACGACAGTAAGCTCAGCCCGGTAGGATACACATGATTATATCCTACGTTACACACACCTTGTTTATACAACATGCTAATCGTAATATTTTATCTTGTATGGTTATGACGCTAATCTCCACACCACAGGCATCTACCATAACCCTGAGCCATTCTGTAGAATTCCATTCGACATTTCATGCATTTTTATTTTTTTATTTTACCTTTATTTAACTAGGCAAGTCAGTTCAGAACAAATTCTTATTTTCAATGACAGCCTAGGAACAGTGGGTTAACTGCCTGTTCAGGGGCAGAATGACAGATTTGTACCTTGTCAGCTCAGGGGTTTGAACTTGCAACCTTCCGGTTACTAGTCCAACGCTCTAACCACTAGGCTACCCTGCCGCCCCTGATATTGTGGCAACACATGGAGAGAGCCGCAGCTCAACCCTTTTACCCGGATATTTCTATCCCATGCATATAATACACATCTCAGGAGAGCGATTACATACGATCCTCTGACGGAGAGGGACCTGAAAACCCTGTGGTACAACAAGAGCGTCCACTGGTGCCCCCGGAGGTCCTCAACCATACACAACCTCAATCTCATCCAGCATTGCCTCCTCTTCCCCAGCTGAACAAAAATATGACATGGTAGATCTGGAAATGTATAAGGTGATGACACTTTGCCTGTGTGTATGGCCTCTTGTTAATGTGATTATTTGTATTTCTCTCAAGTACATGGCCGATGATGAGGAAGAGCAGGGGGATGACGATGTTCCAATGTAGCGAGGACTAAGGAGAAGAACACGTTTTATTCCTTTCGGGGCTCAATAAAGTTTGTTCTTTGGAAATGAATGCTGCCCCTGCTTCTCTGGTTGTGGACAGTTACGGTTTGGGTATGGATTTATTGACAAAGTGAATACTTGTAATGCACTCTGTCAATAAATGTGAATGATCATTCAGTTTCAGAAATACTTTGTCTTTATTCACATATTGAAGGACTTTTGAAATTACATAGTGAAACAGGGATAGAACAGTGATTACATATGCTACCAACTTCCATCTGTAGTAATCTACAGATTTCTTGGCGACTCTGTGACATGCGGTGGACCTTCCATGTCTTCATCCCCGATGCTCGGGTTCGCTTGCATCCAGGAACAGGGTCGAGTTGCAAAGGTGACTTTTTCAACCATGCTGATGTAGGACAGTACACTTGTGATCTCAGAGAAGCGTGCACTTGTCCCAATCGTAAACCCCAATGTATCAAACGTCACCTTGAATCTCTTTCCCTTGGCAGTCACAATCTTGAACAGGTATCCCAAACTCTCGTTATCCATATAATGCATTGCTGCACCTGGGTCGGCGTACAGTTTTTCCTTCATTCGTAGATTCTGTATCACTTTGCGGTGCTCAGGTGACCTTTTGGAACTGCCGTATGAAGCTCCCCACCATGCACCTTTCAGCACCTTTATCATGTAACACATCTCTTCCACTATATGTGTCACAGAAAAGTAATCAATTATTTTCCTCTGTCTAGGCAGCAAGTGCCCTTCTCCCAGTTTACAAACGAGATCTATTATGTCAATAGGATTTGAAAAATCAACTTCTATCAAGTCGTGACGGATGAACACACCAAATGTCATGACTCCGTTATTGGTCTTCAACGTAACCGAACACACTCCTCCGGGCATGTCACCAAAGTGTGCTGCGATGACAATATCTCCAGCGCATCCATGAAAGAGCTAATCTGCTCTTCAGAGATTGAGCCCCACCAGTGCTCACCCAGCCATTCTAAAAATTAAAGCCATGATCTGTTCAATAGTGACCATTTAAGCTTGCGCTGTTTTTGTCTCGCATCCTCCTCAGCACGAACCGTGTCGTCAACCTCGTCGTCGTCGTAAACCTCGTCATCATCCAGAAGGTTGTTTTTGGAATTGTATTGGTGACGAGTTTCGGCTTCGTGGTCCCTGGTATCCTCCAATTCATCACCCGGAGTTTAGTGTTCATGCTCATCGTGGTACCACTCTTCATGGTCATGCTCATCGTCCTCTTGCCAGTATCCGGGATCATCCTCACACATCCAATCATCGTATTCACTGGACCTTGTTGCTCGCCAAGCTCTCTCGGAATCGGGCGAGTTGGAGGCTGAAGACTTGAATGCTTGTGGCGTAACACTGTTCCCACTTGAATCTACTTTGCATTAACAAAACTGCATCTGAGGCCTCTTGACGCAAACAACTGTCTCATAATGGTTCCCATGATTCTCCAAAATAAATTCCCTTGTTAGACACCTGTAAACCGTTACAACTGTATTCAAGCCAACGGTCGGTGTAGTATGTATATATGTTTACACCCAAACAATCTGCTGCTGCTTGAATCTCCACTTCGGTCACCCAACTACCTAGAGAGCTCCTTTTGGATTTGATTATATATTCTGACACTGAACGGTAACCCATTCTCAAAATGCTCCTATATGTACCATCGTTGCTTTGTAGCTGCTTCACCACAACTTTTTGAATTGTTCCATGATACTCATCTGTACCACACACCGCTTCACTGATCGCTCTGAAGAAACAATTTCCGTCTCCTTTTATTTTCACATTCTTACAAGGAGCCCCTAACTCACCAGCAGCTGTAAGAATTACAGACTGCTGCTTGCATTGCACCTTTAGCCTCATGCACAGAAGCTGCGCAACTGCAGCTCTAAAAGGGTTGAGCTGCAGCTCTCTACATGTGTTGCCACTAACAAACTCAATGTCTGAGTCGTCATTTCCCTTTCTCGTATCATAATACCTGAGTGTATCGAAACACGCTGATGTAACATATGCCATTATTCACTATTCTACATTGGAGTGCCTTTGCTACTGTCATTAGTTTAGTCATTAATATACAGTGTTGGGCCCCTATCACCAAGGACCCCTGCATCCTGTACAGAATGTCTCCATATTGCCTGAGTTGTGGACGGTGTGCGTTTTGGGTATGGATTTTAAACCGCCCCCCCTCCAAGACTAACTTCCCTGGTTGTGGACAGTTCATTAACCCTCCTGCTGTCCTTGGGTCATTTTGACCCGGCACTGTGTTGATTAAGCCTCCCGCTGTCGTTGGATCATTTTGACCCGACACTACAGCAGTGAAAACAATCACCTCCATGACATTATGAAACTTGAAATTTGATGACTTGTCCTAGACTGACCCCAATATTCCAAAAGTGAATGGGTACATGTCCGTGCATGTCATGACATGTGGAGCAGTGAAAACAATCACATCCATGATATTATGCAACTTGACATTTGATGACTTGTCCTAGACTGACCCCAATATTACAAAAGTGAAATGTTGCCTTTATTCATGTACCCGTGTAAGCTGTACGAAACAACAGATACTAATTTTGTCATGGGTACATTTCCGGACATGTGGTCTTGTCCAAGGTGCTGAAGCCATTACTGTGCGTTTCACTGCTGAACAGGTTCTAGAAAATGATATTTTCAAATGTCCAGCAAGTCTATGCTGATTCTGAAGAGGAAGTGGAGGATGTGTCAGAAAATGAAGATTGGGAGGAATTACAATCCAGAGCATGATGCTTCATCTTCAGAGGAAGACGATATCTCTCACGCTGAAAGCGAGACTTTTCTGTCAAAAAACGGCAAAATCAAATGGTCCTCAGTGGAGTATCACAAACAGGGAAGAATGGAAGAACATAAGGTCATGTAGATGACCCCAGGACCCACAACGTATGCCGTTTTCCATGCCCATGACATGGCCTCAACATTCTACCTGTTTATCACACCGTCAAATAGAAAAAAATCATCCTGGACATGACACATCTGGAAACAGCTGGAAAGGGATGGATGAGACTGACCTGCATGCCTATATAGGGCTGCTATTCTTAGCAGGTGTATACATGTCCCGAGGTGAGGCTGCCGCTAGTCTATGGGATGCAGGGAGTGGAAGGGCCATTTTCCGTGCCAACATGCAACTAAAAGTATTTCACACTTACTCAAGACTGCTACAATTTAATGACCATGAGTCAAGATCTGCAAGATGTGGGACAGACAAACTGGCAGCCGTTTGAGAGGTCTGGGAAAAGTGGGTTGAGCGGCTGCCATACCTCTACAACCCAGGGCCTGACGTGACAGTGGATGAGCAACTGGTTCCATTCAGAGATAGTATATATATACTATATTTAATAAAAGTGATTTTCACCACTGACTTCTGTGACTGTTTCTGTGTGACACCGATATTAATAATTACCGATGATGCTAATCTCTTCTTGCCAAACGTCATTGTCCTTTCCGGCAGTATATGCCCAGCAGGCCAGAAAAATATGGGATCAAGTTATGGGTGGGCCTGCGACGCCAAATCCAGCAACGCTTGGAAGATGCAAGTCTACACCAGGAAGCCGACCAGTGGAGGCCCAGAGAAGAACCAGGGGATGTGGGTTGTGCTTGATGTGACCGAGGGACTGAGGGGTCGCAATGTCACATGTGACAATTTCTTCACTTCTTATGAACTCGGACGGCAGCTCCTGAAGAGGAACGTCACCATGGTGGGCACAGTTCGAAATGACAAGTCTGAGCTCCCACCTGCACTGCTTGCGTCAAAGGAAAGAGAGGTCTTCTCATCAAAGTTTGCCTTCACGCCCACCATCACTCTAGTTTCCTACCTCCCAAAGAAAAACAAGAATGTGTTACTACTGAGCACGCTGCACACAGAGGCTGAAATTAGCCATCGCCATGACAGGAAGCCAGCCATGATCCTAGACTACAACTGCAACAAAGGAGGTGTGGACAACCTAGATAAGGTGATTGGAATGTACAGCAGCAGAAGGGTGACTGCCCGCTGGCCCCTGGTCATCTTCCAAAACATCATTGATGTTTCCTCCTACAATGCCATTGTGATATGGAGAGAGATCAACACGAGCTGGATGCCTCGTAAGCGCAACAAGAGCAGCTGGGAAAGGCACTTGTAACTCCATTCATCGAAAGAAGGGAGCATCTCCACTACACAGACACATCGCCAGCAGTTGTGAAAGCTGTTCAGAGGGCTAGATCTCATGAGCAACCTGAGGAGCCCCCAACCACACATACTGTGTGCTGCAGGTGCAAGAAATATATCTGTAAAGGCTGTGCACATGCATACTGTCACACATGTGCTAAATGGGGTTTAGTCAAGGCGGGTCGAGCACACGGGGTGTATACAGAATGAGAACAACGGGAGGGTTAAGCCATTTTGCCACAACTTTGGAAGTATACTTGGGGTCATTTGTCCATTTGGAAGACCCATTTGTGACCAAGTTTGAACTTTTTAGGGATAGATGGCAGCATTTTGACTTTGGATGAATTGCGTGCCCATAGTGAACTGCCTCCTACTCTGTCCCAGATGCTAATATATGTATATTATTATTACTATTAGATAGAAAACACTCTGAAGTTTCTAAAACTGTTTGAATTATGGCTGTGAGTATAACAGAACTCATAGGGCAGGCAAACTTCCAAACAGGAAGTGGAAATTCTGGGGCTGGTTGATTTTCAACTCCTCGCCTATTCACATCCCAGTAAGATATGGATCTGTTCACACTTCCTACGCCTTCCACTAGATGTCAACAGTCAGTAGAATGTGGAATGAAGCCTCTGGTGTGATGTGGAAGGCAGCTATTTGAGTCAGTGGTCTGGCAGAATGCAAGTACCTGGTTACACGCATTCCTCATGATATCACCATGCGTTCCATTACTCTGTAGACAAAAACGAATGCTCCGGTTGGAACGTTATTGGACATATATGATAATAACGTCCTGAAGATTGATTCTCTCTCTCTCTGTAATTACTCCGGATATTTTGGAGGCATTTCTGAACATGGCGCCAATGTAATCCGAGATTTGTGGATATAAATATGCATATTATCAAACAAAACTTACATTTATTGTGTCATATGAGTGTCACCTGATGAAGATTATCAAAGGTTAGTGATTCATTTTATCTCTAATTATCTCTAATTCTGCTTTTGTGACTATCTTTGGCTGTGGAAAATGGCTGTGTGTTTTTTGGATTTGGTGGTGATATAACATAAATATATGTTGTGTTTTCGCTGTAAAACATTTTAAATCTCAGACACGATGGGTAGATTAACAAGATGTTTATCTTTCATTTGCTGTATTGGACTTGTTAACTTCTTGACGCTACCTATCCCTGTTGCGGGATCATTTTCGTCAGCAACTGCTGAATAGCATAGCACAACAGTCAAATAATATTACAAAAAAATATGAATATTCATGAAAAGTGCAATATTGCAAAACACAGTTTAGCCTTTTGTTAATCACCCTGTCGTGTCAGATTTGGAAATTATGCTTTACAGCGAAAGCAATCCAAGCGTTTGTGTAAGTTTATCGATAGCCTAGCATAGCATTATGTACACTTAGCATCAGGAAGCTTGGTCACGAAAATCAGAAAAGCAATCAAATGAACCGTTTACCTTTGAAAATCTTCGGATGTTTTCACTCACGAGACTCCCAGTTACACAGAAAATGTTCCTTTTGTTCCATAAAGATGACTTTTATACCCAAAATACCTCCGTTTGTAAGGAGTTCTGCCTAGGGTTACAGGGTTCAAGATCAGTTGTTGAGGAAATGGACGCCTCACAGCAAAAGTTGTGGGTGATTGTAATGGCTGTAAGGATCGGAGAACCAATGCGCAGCGTCGTACGTGTTCATGCTCTTTTTTAAAACAAGCGAACACAAACAAAACAATAAACGACTCGTGAAATAACCAACCCGAAACAGTTCCGTGTGGAACACACAGACACAGAAAATAAACACCCACGAAACACAAGCGGGAAAATGACACCTGCCTCTGATTGAGAACCATACCAGGCCAAACACAAAACACAACATAGAAAACGGAACACAGACAAACTCACTCAACTTACTCCCTGACCATACTAAAACAAAGACATAACAAAGGAACTAAGGTCAGAACGTGACAGTACCCCCCGCAAAGGTGCGGACTCCGGCCGCAAAGCCTGAACCTATAGGGGAGGGTCTGGGTGGGTGTCTGTCCGCGGTGGCGACTCTGGCGTGGGACGTGGACCCCACTCCACCATCGTCTTTGTCCGCCTCCTCAACCGGTGACCCTCGCTGCCGACCTCGGACTGGGGACACTAGCAATGGGTCCCGAATGGACAGGAGATTCCGGCAGCGCCGGAGTGAAGGACGGCTCCGGCAGCTCCTGGCTGACTGACGGCTCCGGCAGCTCCTGGCTGACTGACGGCTCCGGCAGCTCCTGGCTGACTGACGGCTCCGGCAGCTCCTGGCTGACTGACGGCTCCGGCAGCCCCTGGCTGACTGACGGCTCCGGCAGCTCCTGGCTGACTGACGGCTCCGGCAGCTCCTGGCTGACTGACGGCTCCTGCAGCTCTTGGCTGACTGACGGCTCCGACAGCTCCTGGCTGACTGACGGCTCCGGCAGCTCCTGGCTGACGGGCGGCTCCGGCAGCTCCTGGCTGACGGGCGGCTCCTGGCTGACGGACGGCTGCCGAGCTCCTGGCTGACGGACGGCAACTCAGGACAGACGGGCGACTCCGGCAGCTCCTGGCTGACTGACGGCTCCGGCAGCTCCTGGCTGACTGACGGCTCCTGCAGCTCTTGGCTGACTGACGGCTCCTGCAGCTCTTGGCTGACTGACGGCTCCGGCAGCTCCTGGCTGACGGGCGGCTCCGGCAGCTCCTGGCTGACTGACGGCTCCGGCAGCTCCTGGCTGACGGGCAGCTCCGGCAGCTCCTGGCTGACGGGCGGCTCCGGCAGCTCCTGGCTGACGGGCGGCTCCGGCAGCTCCTGGCTGACGGACGGCTGCCGAGCTCCTGGCTGACGGACGGCAACTCAGGACAGACGGGCGACTCCGGCAGCTCAGGACAGACGGGCGACTCCGGCAGCTCAGGACAGACGGGCGACTCCGGCAGCTCAGGACAGACGGGCGACTCCGGCAGCTCAGGACAGACGGGCGACTCCGGCAGCTCAGGACAGACGGGCGACCCGGCAGCTCAGGACAGACGGGCGACTCCGGCAGCTCAGGACAGACGGCGACTCCGGCAGCTCAGGACAGACGGGCGACTCCGGCAGCTCAGGACAGACGGGCGACTCCGGCAGCTCAGGACAGACGGGCGACTCCGGCAGTTCAGGACAGACGGGCGACTCCGGCAGCTCAGGACAGACGGGCGACTCCGGCAGCTCAGGACAGACGGGCGACTCCGGCAGCTCAGGACAGACGGGCGACTCCGGCAGCTCTGGACAGACAGTTTAGTTTTTTTGTTTTACGTTTTCTTGTGCATAAGGCACATGTTTTGTCCAGTTGCCATATGATTTCATAGGAAGTCAAAAGTCAAATTCAGTCACTTTTTTTTTTAGGCCAAATGCCATAAGAAATGTCTAAATGCAATAGGAAAGATTTGAAAGTGCCAAATCAGGATGTTATATCCATTTGCCATGTACGATCAATGGAAGTCGGTTTACAAACACAAAAGTCAGTGAACCATGTCCAAAAGGCATTTATACTGTCAAAATGACATACAGCACTATGTTAAGCCATGAATCAACCGAGATGGTCTATTTGTCATGTATGATGAGGGAGAAGTGGGACTGTTGTTTTTTTTAAATTGAAAAACGTCCAAAATGACAAGGGGCGTCGGTGGGGGGTGCTCCCTATCCAATCGTGGACCCCTTCCCTTGCTACCCCGTAATGGCAACCCATTCGAATCACCAGGTGCGCGGATGTGCATTTGCAATATCTTTCAATGGGCGTTTATCATCCTGAATTTGTCATGCTCAAAAATACTGCAGAAATGCAAAATTGACTGGCCTGATGAACTCGGGATGGCCGGTCAGTGATAGTGGTTCCTCTCCATCGCTCGTTGGGGTTGATTTCAGAATGTCACTTTGGTGATGGTACCTCACTGTTTAAACATATTGCAAATAGACAAAAGTCACCAGCAAGTCACTGTCCATCAGTCAATTAGATATCATTCTGACACCAAACTGATACAAACTGACACCACACCCACTTTTCCCAACTCGTTTAGAAGCCAACTATCACATATTTCAGAGCTGGCCCAAAATTCACACCGCCTTCTGTTCAAACCACAATAAAAACGTAAAACACGTAGTTACGTTCTAGCTGTGGGTCCAATTCTGACATTATGTGTAGGCCTAGCTGAGGCGACCCCGAATCCCAAGTTTCGGCTCGATAGGTCATTTGGTGCACGAGCAAGATCTTAATTGGTGCTGAAAATCCACTTTTTTCCATGCCTTGCTACGGGGTCCTTGAGTCCTTGAATTAGCAATCGGACAGAAACTTTGGGGTCTGTCTCTATGGGCCGAGGCGGTTGCAATGCACCTAGTCTTGTGACTCGGGGACATTTCTAAATGTCATCATTTTCGTGATGTAAAAATTAATTTAAGTCATTGCAAATGTACGAGGCTGTTTCTCGGTCCGAGAACCTTCTAGAGCAACATAACTCACCACGCAGTTAAGAACTGACTGATTTACACAGAGTTTGAATTCACTATTTCTATCAAACATCAGTTTGGGTATGGAAAAACACTTTTAGGGTGATTTTAACCACTTCCGGTTGCTTCAGGAAGCTTAGAATCAACAAAGGTAAGCCTCATTAGTGGCCTGATGGATTGTCATCGAAGACAAGTTCATAAGGCAATATTAACCCACATAGGCTCTAGGTTGAATTTAGGGGAGCAGGCAATGTTTTCCTATAAGGAGAGATGTCATTGTAAGCTGTGAGATAAAAAAAAAACAGATTTTTCTGTTAAGGGTTGATGCCACATGGTCAAGGTTTGCACAGATCGGGAGGACCTCAGGAACGTACCTGAAGTCAAATTGTGCTTCTCACCCTAACGGTTTTCTCACTGTCACCCAAAAGCAAATTACATTTAGGGCCAGGCTTAATTTTGGGCCTACTTTTTTCACGGTCGCTGCACTCAGAGCGAGCTACAGTCAAGCGGGGCATCTCGTTGAACTCGGCACGGCCTTGAGAATATGTAAATCCATTGCAGGCTCTGTGTGTCTTTAAGCACCGCACTTTGTCACTCCATCCTTGCTGTGTACGTGTGTGTGTGTGTGTGAGATAGCTTTTCTTTGACATCTGTTGGGAGAAATGACTGACTTACAGTTCATGAGGGTTGCCTAATCACACATATGACGTTTTGAAAAGATCTGACCTTTTTAACCCTTCGAAACAGCACCTATGACACCATTTTAAGGCACTTCCGGTTTACACAGGAAGCTGAAAGTGAACACATATCCTCCTTGGGGTAGGCAATTATAGAATATTGAGTTGTACGTCTTTACGTTAAGAACTGACTTATTTACGGAGGGTTTAGTGTGTGTGTTATCACAGAAATCTCACAGAGCTCCGAAGCAGACTTTAAAAAGATTTGTATGAACACGCTGCAACTGGATTTGTAACTGTTAAAAAAAATTAACAACTATTTTTGAGCATCACCAATTTGACATTGTACGATTTCTCTTAAGGTATGAAAGTATAGGGGAATAACTAATTCCAGCTCCCATATTGGAATTCCCATGGCTTCCACAATGTGTCAACAGTCTTTGTTCTTGGCTTCAGGCTTGTAACTTCAATAACTGGTGTAACTTCCAAACTGGTCTACAACAACACCAGTTTGGAAATCTGTGTTTGCGCGTGCAATGAGGAGGACGCGCACCTGCTAATATTGCTTTCCTATTGAACATACTCTTTCCGTATGAAATATTATAGTTTAATTACATTTTAGGGTACCTGAGCACTAACAAGAAACGTACTTTGACTTGAATCAAAATTTAGGCGTCGATTTTCGGATTGCTTTCTCTGCATGTTGAACGAGTGGATTACTCAAATCGATGGTGCCAACTAAATCGAAGAATAATTTTATCTAACAAAATGACACTACATGTTATAGCTGGGACCCTTTGGATGACAAATCAGAGGAAGATTTTCAAAAAGTAAATATTTAATGAAACTTATGATTGTGGCATGCTTTCTTAGATTTTGCACTGACAACCGGACTGTTACCCACTCCCACGGATGGAAGATTGTTTTTACCAGGTTGGTGCTGCCCGGTTTTTCAGCAAGTTTGATTTGCTGAAGGGTTACTGGGAAGTGCCTTTGTCATCAAGAGATCTTGAAATATCTGCTTTTATTATTCGGTCAGGAGTTGAGGCCTACGCAATGTTCCTGCTACGTTTCAGTGTCTAATGAATAGGGTGACCTCTGGCCTTGAAGGCTGTGCTGTTTATCTAGATGATGTGGTTGTTTTATAGTGACACTTGGGAGCGCGATCTGGTGCAGATACAGACTCTGTTTGAACATTTGGCTGAGGCCTGTCTCACTGTGAACTTTGCCAACTGAGTTTGCCCAGGCAACAGTGACCTACCTCGGCAGAGTGGTCGGGCAGGGTCGTGTTCTCCTGCTGTGGGCTAAAGTGGCCACTATAGTTCTGTTTCCACTGCCCACCACCAAGAAGGCGCTGCAACGCTTCCTAGGTAAGGTTGGATACTTTCGGGGGTTTTGCTTCAACTTCTCCACGGTTGTAGTACCTCTGACTGATCTGTTGAAGGAGAGGGCTGATTTAATCTGGTATTCCTGCTGTCAGAGTGCTTTTGAAAATGTGAAACTGCTTCTTAGTTCTGACCCTGTGTTGGCTGCCCCATGATTTGAACTGCCTTCAGCCTATATGTGGATACAAGTAACGTAGGGGCAGGTGGTAGTGTTGCTTCAAGCAGATGGGTGTGTTGAACATCCTGTTAGTTATTTCTCCCGAAAGTTTAACAGCTATTAGTTGATTTATTCAGTGGGGGAGAAAGAGGCCCTTGCTTTAATCTGGGCATTGAAGCATATTGAGGTATGTGTGTGGTACCTATTGTGGTTTACACTGACCACAACCAACTCCTGCACACCATGCTTTGCCTAAAAAGCAGGATTATGCGCCGATGTTTGTTCCTGCAGGCGTTTGGATGTACGACATGTAAAAAGTGTGGATAATGTGCTTTAACGTGCACCGATTTCGTCGATCTTCGGACGCCTTCGTTGTTTGTTTTTATTTTCGGTTGGTGGTTTTTACAGGGTTTATTTTGTCCTTCCTGTTGCTCTGGCTTCTGCTCTCCTGTCACTTGGTCTCCATTTCTTTCTCTTAAATTGTTGCTTCCGGGTACCGTGGTTGCTGAGGTTGGTTGGGGTCAGGTGATTTGGTTGGGTTGGTATCATGGGCATACGGTGGGCCTCTTACCTTTATGGTTTGTATACTATTTTGTGTCTGAACCGTTATGAACATATTGCACCACATTTACAGCCGCTGAACAATAATCAATGCGGCTTTGCCTGAGACAGCTTAAAACAACCAGCCTCTTCAAGAAAGCTCTCTCACCTGGATGCATCACTGAATGATCCTTCATTACCCCCAGCAAGACTAGCCTAGACAGATCAGAGCACAACAATGCACTCCTTGACGTGTCCAGTTTAGTCAAACTAATGTTAAAGTTACCCACACAATGTTGCTCAGGTGACTGAAAAAACACGGCTCGGTCAATCTCATTATTAGGTGCATAAACATTTTAAAAAATGTAACGCTTAAAAGCCTACCCTCACCCATGTGCACTTCCCTAATATTCTGCACACTATCCCGCTTAATTAAAATAGCAACCCCACAAGTCCTCTCCCTACCATTATTAAAATAAAGCAAATCCATCCATCACTTTCTTACTCCATCGTCTCTTGAAGGCATGAAATAACCTGAAGTAGGCTTACTGTCCGGTCTAACTTTTCCATATGTCTTAGTCTCATTAATATTGACAGATATAACGCTCACCATGAGTAGGAGTATGTTTATTGTTTCCATCATACAGACTAGACTGCATCTGAAGCTGCTGTTTTGGCACATGAGTTCAAGTCAGAAGTTTATCCATATACATATAAACCCAGTTGTTCGCAATTTCTGACATTTAATCCTATTAAAAATTCCCTGTCTTAGGTCAGTTAGCATCACCACTTTTTATTTTAAGAATGTGAAATGTCATTAGAAATAGTACATTCATTTCAGCACATTCCCAGTGGGTCAGAAGTTTACATACTAATTTAGTGTATTTGGTAGCATTGCCTTTAAATTGTATAACTTGGGTAGCCTTCCACAAGTTTCTGTTGATAATAGGATATGACAAAGGGTGAGTCGGTCAAGGATCGATGCAGACAAGGTGGTAGATTGTACGACAAGCGACAGGTTTATTTCAAAGTGGAGATATCTGGTACAGCGTATATACGGGCCCCTCTGTTAGCTCATCAGAGACTAGCAAAAAGACACTAGCTAACAATGGGTACAAGATTCATATACAGAATGTTGATAAAAGGATATTAGAAGGGTGAGCCGGTTAAGGATCGATTCAGACCAGGTGTTAAAATTGTACGACAAGCGACAGTTTATTTCAGAGGGAGAATATCTGGTACACGTAAATACGGCTCTTCCGTTAGTTCGTGTGGAACGGCAGGCAGAGAGAGCGTAAACAGTCAGCACAGCTCTTATATACGTCACAGAAAGTAGGTTGACCCTAGGAAGATCGGATCTCCGGATTGGTTCAGCTGGTTGTAGTCTGTAGTCTTCCGCCATTGGCTCAGTTGTCTGTCCGTCATCGTAGGATCTTCTTCGGGCACAGTGTTCGGTTAAAAATAAAAGGAGATTATGTGTGTAATGTGGGAGCTATCCTGTGGGGGACCCCACAGGCTTTACTGTGAGTTGTAGCCATGTAATTAGCAGTAAGTTAGTCACTTGCATACGAAATAGCAATTCCTTACAAAACCCTCTCTTCACGTCTCACCAGAGACGTGACACAACCTAACTGGATCCAGACACAAAGAGAAACTTCTCCCAAAAGGACTATGAAATAAGGCACGGTATTAAACAGAAATAGATATTTATGTATTACCATCATGTTCTCCATTCAATCCCACTATGTACTAAGTTGGCTTTATAACCCTCATTTAACAGAGCGGAGAACAGCTCAAAATAAAAGTAAAAATTATTGTCCACATTAGGCAGCTTTTTCCAGCAGGAAAAAGTTTCTGATACCCTCTCTTCACATCTCCTAAGAGATGTGATATAGTCCAGATACATTACTCCAAGCAAAAACGAAGACATAATCCAAAAAGGAAAAATATCCTAAACTAGGTATGTCTATCCGGAAATGGCCCACAAAGAAAAATAATTTCCCCCTCTTCCCATCCCAGATGGGACACGACATACAATGGAGAAGCTTAATCATTAAAAGCAACTGGATCCCCCTCCTAAAATTGCTGCAAAAACTGAAAGATGGGTCTCATGCTCCATACCGTTATCTCGCACCTGGCTCCTGTTATCTAACCAAAAAGACCGCTTGTTCTCGCAACCCCACGCTCTGAATGTGCCCTCCCTTCTGTATTTTTTCCAGCATGAGAAAGTTCCATGGCCCTGATACTTTTAAGAATGGTTCAAATCAGCTAGGTAGCATAACACATACATACATCCACACAAGGCAACAGCAGATAATATTCAATCATATATATGGTAATGGCTATAATGTAAAATAACCCCAAGGGTGTGAACAAAAACCCAGCAATGAATCATATAACAGTTACAAAGTGTAAACTACCTTCATGTCAAAAGAGAACAGCTCATTCAAAAACAGAACAAAAGAAAAGTGTGAAATTTAGGTCCCCCTTTTGACACCAGCTAGGGTGTCACTCAATTATCCTTTATTTCAGCAGTCATAGCATTTCATGAAAATAATAAAAAGTTTATTACTAATAACAAGTTATATATGCCTTTGTTGTATGCCTTTGTTCCCCCCAAGGGTGTCACTTATCAAAAACAGGATAAAACTTTATTGTTATTGACATGTAAGATGTAGGATAAAACTTTGGTCATGGAAAACAGAGGAAAGAATTATTAGAAACCATCTGGTCCTCTCAGCTACTTCTATCCTGTACCAAGTGGGCTCCTTGCCACCCAGGGACTCCAAACCATGTGTCATCATCAGTCAGTCCCATCCTCCCCTGAAAGCATGCTTCCGTATCGGCATCGCCAACTGGAGCATCAAGCAAAGGCATCATGCCTGAAGCCCTCACCACATCTGTAACAGACTTGTCAAAACACAGTATGATGCAAGCAGCACATCACATCAATAACAAATAATACAAGAATTAGGGTCAGAAATCCAGTAACCATCCTACCAGTGCACTTACCAAACCAGGCCAAGAGAACAGACTCCTCCAACCCCCCCGTGGACCTCATCTTAGCAGATAGTGCATCAACCCCGCCTTAGATTGTGAAGTTTAAAAACTGGACTGGTATTAGGAATATACGTGCAACATTGTTTACCGAACATCTTGCAGACGTCCCCCTGACTGGCAAGAAGCATATTCAAGGCAAGTCTATTCTGTCTGGAAACCCCAAATGTGGCCTCAAGCTGTTCAGACATACTAGTGAGTGCATCACGGGAGTAATTCACAAAACGCTGTTGGTCATAGTAGATATAATTAATCCATGCAGTCTGTCCAGCATCCACCATGGCTGGACCCATAGTAGGTAGTAAGTGCCAGAGTCCATCATTCCTACCCAAGGCCTGAAACTCATGAGGAATCCCCACTGGCACTCCCAACAGGTTAGTGTGTATGTCAACTACATCCTCTGTCCATGGAGCACTACAACATTTGTCTCCCATGGGATGGAATGTTTTCAGGTCCCTGGTTACAGAACTCAGCAGCTGTTCAGCAACAACATCAACAATGGTCAGTGGAATTATCAAACTGGTCAGACCACACGTACCTTGCCATTCTCCTCTAAGAATGGGTCTCAGCCCTCTTTTGGCTTCACTCATCCACCATACATCAGCCAGACCACTAGTTTGGTTTAGGCCTGTAACTGGCCAAGTGGAATTAATGGTTATGTTACTCCTGCAATCAGCTTCAGGCAATCTCCCATAATCAATGCCATTACCTGTACCCGTGATGCACTCGTAATTGCCCCCATATGCCTCAACACCCCAAGAGGCCCGATGAGGAGGTACTGCAGGAAACACAAGGCTCAAAGAGGAACAGAGGGTTGAATTGGGCTTAACCTGGTAAAAACTTCTCAAAATACACAACCACCCCTCTCCTTCTCCTACAGCAAATGGGTGTAGCCAGAACAGGTCTAGCATAACTTCAAATAATACAGTCCTTTCCTCTCAGGGTTTTAGCTGTGTACCTCATATAAGACAGCCACAAATTGTCCCTACTATCAAAACCAGTCTCAGTTTCTAATTAATCAATAGCCGAATAGTCTCTAACATTAATTACCTGAATGGTATTTTTAACACAGTGGTGGTAGAGGAGTGTGTCCGGTTACCTCTGGTCTTGGCAGTACCTTGATAGAAAACACACCCATCATGTCTGTCCTCGTCCTTTGTAGTCCGAGGGTGTGAGTTCCTGCATCAGAGAGCTTAATAGTTTTGATGGTTAGTAGGATTTCATCACCTTTACAAAGTTCAACATTGCTCCCAGATTTCCCCATATCATGGAAAACCTATCCACCCTTGTGGGATCCTCCATGCTATAAGGATACCCTCTTCTCCAATCCCAGAACTGTCCGAAGTCGGTTTACCGTGTAATCTCTATTCTAACTTCTTATCTACCCAGATCTAGGGATCTCTTATGCTTATTTTGGAACAAAATACACATCACTTAGCCAGAGCCAGACACATCTTCACCTCTATGAACAAAAACAGGGGTGATAGGACAGGTAGGGTTACTTCATTCGAGAGTTGGCCCCCGGAATTCTGTTAATTCCAGTTCTTCTCCCGAACTCTGTTTATTGTCCGACAGTGAAAAAATGTCTTACCCTTCCGCCGTGCGATATGAATCTGGGTAGCTCTTTCAGCTAGCTGTCACCAGGGGTCTTCTATGGTCCCCAAGCCTCTGGGACTGGATTGAGTGACTTCACCTGTAGTTCACCTGTAATGCATACAATCCTGGACATACAGGCTTGGTTAACAAACAATTTCTCATATGTTTTATCTGATTATATCTTTAACTTCTATGCCCAATTGTTAGCTTACATTTTTTTTTTTTTTTCTTATCCAATAAGCCCCATCCTATCCTAGACCACAATTTACCCATCCCCCTTTTGATACCTGACTCTGCCCAGGTATCAACCTTACCTACTCTAAATAATGACTTAGGTAAGATTAGTATATTATCTTTATGTCTGACATCATGAAGGAGCCCCTTTTAGTTTTCCACATGTCCAATTCTCCCTTGGGCGTCAATCCAGTACCAATTCCCTGTCAAGTTTCTTATCTACTTAAGAACTATCTGCACTACTTATATATTTTCTTAAATATATATTTACCAATTTAAACCTTTTCTCTCATATTTCTCAAATACCACTAAGCTTCTAACTGTTTGACTTTATCCAAAATCATGTCTATGAGTGTCAATCTCTAAAGTCCTTACATTTCCTTAATCCATCTAACAATAATCCTAAATCATCACAGATGTCCTATATACCTGTTAAATTTAATACTATTTTTTTAATTATTTTTTTAAACCCCTAATGGTCAAAAAAAATTCAAAACAAATGCTTATCATATCAAAATCCTTCCTTCAAGGACTCTCAGTATTCTATCTGACAATAACATGAATTTAATATATGTTGCAGAGTGCAGAATTCCTTGTCTACAGTGATTTATCACCCCTAAGAACTGAAACTTATTTTTCTATGTAATTCCCTGCCCTATTGGCTTAATATATATCCTATCCTAACCTCATAACCTAAACTCCTTTATAATGAATTTACCTTAAAACTAGTACTCAATATGACCACATTCATTATACCAATGACTCTCCCCTAAGGCTGATCAGACCTCAGAAGACAGTCATGATAAGGTCCATGGGTCAACCCACCCTTTTATAGTCAAGTTCTATACTACACTAGACATATTAAAGAACCCTTTATCCTTAAAATCCAAATTCACTTGTGTAATTTAAAACTCATAAAATAAAAACTCATAAAGTTCCATATTTGAGCGTGTCTCTTTAAAATACCTTTGCACCAAAACAAATAGTCCTAACAAATGTTTTATGTGTATATATTTGCAAACCTTAATGATTAATCAAAACTTCCAGGCCTTTCCAATTTGGTCGTTTATGGCCTCATTCTCCCCAATATTATAATCCCTGATATTTAATAAAAATAACGTATTTTCCCTTGGCTCCTTCAACTCACATTTACATCTCAATAAAACAAAACACCATCTGCGTGTTCCTCAAGGAAAACAACTTGCCCCTGTTACGTATCAAGGGAAATGTTCAAATAACCAAATTCAACCTCGCTAGTTTACAAACATGTACAATTATGTTTTACCATAGAGGTTGCTTTTCACCATTAATACCCTGACACCGTTCCACATAATGGAAACAGTGCTCAAATTCACTGGTGCTATTCAAACGATCAAACCAAAAATCAACAACCATCAGAATCCACCATCACGATGTTTTATGACTCAGACATCCAATCCTCTCTCTCACGGCCCAATTACAGTCCAAATAAACGCCACAAATCAATGATACCCACCCAGCGAATCAGCTGCTAGTTTTTAGCATCTTTCCTGACGATTTACATACTCCTTTTTAAGGACACTAACCATTTTCTCTGTCACCCCAGTCAAGACATCATTTCCGTGGCGACGGAAACCTCGCTAGTGATGTCATCAACAAGCGCTCAATCTTGACTTATTTCGCAACGATTTTCAACTCATTGTAAATAATGGTTGGCTGTCTGCAACAACAGTATTTCGGGTTCGATAAACAAAACCTAATTTATCACATCTGTTGAATCCTGATTTAGAGTTTACAACATCAATCAACATCTCTCAATTCGCTAATCTTATAAAAACATTTCGATGGACACAAATCTATCGTAATTGTTCCCTCGTTATTATTCAGAATTAATTTGATTTAAGTTACTGTCTCGTCTTTGAATTAGCATTTTAATTACGACTCTTTTCCCAATGTATTATTCCCAACAAATCATTTAGTGAACAGACATCGCCTTGCATCAAAATCTCCGTTCTTATATTAAGTTGAATGAATTAGTCTTTCAATTTGAACCAAACAAACTATTTAAAACGTTCAGTTTATATCTTATACCAATACTAGTGACTATAACTTTCTCTGCAAAACAACCAGTTCAATTACAACCAAAGACTCAGACATATATAACTATTCTTTACACCTCAGCTGGGAACCGAACCCCGGCCTCCCACGTGGCAGGCGAGAACTCCACCACTGAACCACCAATGCTATGGAACTGAGATTCTCCGCAAATAGACCCAATTTACAGTTATCTGTATTTGTTACTCCGGCATCTGAACAACAGAAAATAGCACTAATTTAAACGCCCAAAGTTTTCCCTCAATTAGGATTCTCATTAATCTCGCTCCCTTCGTATCTGACCCTTCTTTCTTAAATACTTGAATTTTGTTCTTTTCTGTCTCTTTCTCTCTAGCTTCCTGCAACGTCTCTTTTAACCCACATTCCATTGTTTTCAGCTGAACTGCGGATGGCGGTCCTCCTCCTAAATGACCTTCCTGTGTCCATTTTAGCTTTAAACCCTCCCAAACTTTCTTCATGTGCTTCCATTGTCCCTTTCCCCCTGATCTATATTCTATTTTTTGTTCTAAAAACTCATTAAACCTCAGTTTTGGAGTATTGGGGGTCGCCATTGTGAATTTGCTTTAGTCGTAATTAAATTTAATTCAATCGGAATTTAATCGTAGTTTTAATCGTAATCCTCTCCTTCTATCTGAATATAGTTAGCATATACTTCGCCCGACGTTGATTAATACCACGATATACTGAAGAGACACTGCTACACGTGCTCTGTCTTATCTCTGAGCTTCTCCTTTGTATGTTTTAGTTCGAGAAAAACGCATGAGTCGGTATGGGATTTGTGGAGCGCACAACCAAGGGATCTATTCGACTAACTAGTCTCAACTTTCAAATATTATGTTCAGATATTATTTCATTATACATCAGTCATTTCATTCCTGATTATACATCCAACACAGAAGTCATTGATACATACAATATAGAAGTTTCGGATTTATCCAATAATCCTTATTATATAATTCTATCTCTCTCTCTATGTGACCACCAACAATCTTAATGGAAACAATTACAACCACCTTTCATTTTCATTTAAACAGTTACAAATAGACAAAACAAGACAAAACACACAATTACAGGTTATATCTCTGATTTCTTATTAATCGACCCCTATCAGACCGAACTAAGCGGATTTACTGGATAGATTTCAACTCTAGAATCCAACTCTATCCCCTACTGACCCCTATCGAATTAACAATATCAAAATTAATACACGTTATCTCTCTGACCCCTGAAAGCCGATCCTTATCAGTGAATTTCTATCGGACTGTGCCGTGCCGGGTCGCAGGAGAAAATGACACTTTCCCCCCTCGGTGCCAGATTTAATGAATAGTAATTAACTATCCCCTTACCGATCTCTATTCCTGATTTATATCACACTAACCCCTATCAGAATTAATACACACATGTCCAACCCCTATCGGAACTGAATTTATATATGTCCGATCCCTATTGGAACTTTTTAGGCCTTTAAGTGATCTCTCATCATTGAAAGCTATCAGACTGCGCTGACCGGGTCACGGGACAAAATTACACAATCTATCCCCTCGGCGCCAGATTTAATGAATAGTAATCAGCTATCCCCTTACTGATATCTCATCAATGATTTATATCACACCAGCCGTCGCTGGCTCGTACCACATATGTTCACTCTACTGTTCTTTGACTCGTCAGCAAATTATAAATTTACACAAGAATTCATACTTACTCGGAAATACTGATCAGAATTTAGACAGACTATACGACAATATGCAAAGTTTGATTTAACAGGTTTTGCTTACCTTGTTTATGGTGCACCTTTTAGATCAGTTTCCCGAGTTGAGCAGAATTATTGTCCTCCCCGAATTTCTTTCACCCGTCTCTTTTTTGGAACCGTCCTTCCGTCACTCTCCTTCTCACACCCAATCAACTCACTTCGACCGGACCGTTATTCAACCATCCTCTGGCTACCATGTTTTGTTGATAAAAGGATATTAGAAGGGTGAGCCGGTTAAGGATCGATTCAGACCAGGTGTTAAAATTGTACGACAAGCGACAGTTTATTTCAGAGGGAGAATATCTGGTACACGTAAATACGGCTCTTCCGTTAGTTCGTGTGGAACGGCAGGCAGAGAGAGCGTAAACAGTCAGCACAGCTCTTATATACGTCACAGAAAGTAGGTTGACCCTAGGAAGATCGGATCTCCGGATTGGTTCAGCTGGTTGTAGTCTGTAGTCTTCCGCCATTGGCTCAGTTGTCTGTCCGTCATCGTAGGATCTTCTTCGGGCACAGTGTTCGGTTAAAAATAAAAGGAGATTATGTGTGTAATGTGGGAGCTATCCTGTGGGGGACCCCACAGGCTTTACTGTGAGTTGTAGCCATGTAATTAGCAGTAAGTTAGTCACTTGCATACGAAATAGCAATTCCTTACAAGAACAGAAAGTAGGTTGATATCTAGGAAATCGGATCTTCGGATTGGATCAGGCTGGGGTGTAGTCATCCGGCATTGGCTCTGTTGTCTGTCCGTCATCGTAGAATCCTGCCATGCCTGTTCTTGGTCGTCACACCCCGTTCAGCTGAAAAGGAGATCTGGTGTGTGCGCTATCTTCAGTCACACAATGTTCGGCTGGGAGGGAGATTATGTGTCTGTGTTAGTTTGTCTCTAAGTCTAAAGTATTTCTGCCAATCTGTGGGTGTCTTATCTGGGTGTCCTCGGCAGCTATGTGTGTACTGTATGTGCGTCGTCCCTGTCTTCTGGGGTCAGTGTGTAAGAGCGTATGCGTCCCTATCTTCAGGGGAGTTGTGGCCGAACTGCCGGCTAGCACCTGTGGCTAGGAGTATCCTGTTGTGACAGTGTTCTGGATGATTACAGTGAGTGTGTGTGTGTGAGAGATATCCTGTATGGGGCCCAACCTGTTTTACTATGTGTCTCAGCTATAGTAGTGTAATGTCACCTACATAGGAATTAGCAGTAATGTAATGTCACCTACATAGGAATTAGCAGTCCTCTACACTTCCCACAATAAATTGGGTACATTTTGGCGCATTCCTCCTGACAGAGCTGGTGTAATTGAGTCCGGTTTGTAGTCCTCCTTGCTTGCACATGCTTTTTCAGTTGTGCCCACAAATTTTCATTTGGATTATGGTGAGGGCTTTGTGATGGCCACTCCAATACCTTGACTTCGTTGTCTTTAAGCGATTTTTCCACAACTTTGGAAGTATCCTTGGTCATTGTCCATTTGGAAGACACATTTGTGACCAACCTTTAACTTCCTGACTGATGTATTCACATGTTGCTTCAATATATCCACATAATTTTCCGCCTCATGATGCCATCTATTTTGTGAAGAGCACCAGTTCATCCAGCAGCAAAGCACCCCCACAACATGATGCTGCCACCCCCGTGCTTCCCGGTTGGGATGGTGTTCTTCGGCTCGCAAGCCTCCCCCTTTTTCCTCCAAACATAACGATGGCCAAACTGTTCTATTTTTGTTTCATCAGACCAGAGGACAATTCTCCAAAAAGTACGATCTTTGTCCCCATGTGCAGTTGCAAACCATAGTCTAGCTATTTTTATGGCGGTTTTGGAGTAGTGGCTTCTTCCTTGCTGAGCTGCCTTTCAGGTTTTGTGGATAGAGAATTTTCTACCTGTTTCTTCCAGCAACTTCACAAGGTCCTTTGCTGTTGTTCTGGGATTGATTTGCACTTTTCTCACCAAAGTACGTTCATCTCTAGGAGACCGAAGGCGTCTCCTTCCTGACTGGTATGACGGCTGCGTGGTTCCATGGTGTTTATACAGATGAACGTGGTACCATCAGGCATTTGGCAATTGCTCCCAAGGATGAACCAGACTGGTGGAGATCTACAATTTTGTTTCTGAGGTCTTGGCTGATTTATTTTGATTTTCCCATGATGTCAAGCAGAGGCACTGAGTTTGAAGGTAGGCCTTGAAATACATCCACAGGTACACCACCAATTGACTCAATGTCAATTAGCCTATCAGAATCTTCCAAGACGTTTATAGCTACAGTGAATTTTCAGTGAAATAATCTGTCTGGAAAAATGACTTGTGTCATGCACAAAGTAGATGTCCTAACCGACTTGCCAAAACTACAGTCTGTTAACAAGGCATTTGTGGAGTGGTTGAAACACTTAGGTTGGTGTCATTAAAACTTGTTTATGTAAACTTCCGACTTCAACTGTACGTACTGACCCATACGTATGCGAGATTGGGGGCAGAGGAACAGTTCAGGTGGATTTCGGTCAGCAAATTCCATCTAGATCCAAACATGGTTCATGTGGACAGAATAATGTAAGTAAAATCTGTAACTATTGTCAAAGTGAATACCACTGGAAGAATGCGTGTCCTGTTCTTGGTAAAAAAAGGTCAGCAGATTGGCCAGCACAAATGTAAAACCTGTTGCGTTAGCTGGGCCTGTTCCTCCTCTTGCGGAAGCTCAAGAATTGTCCAAACCTTTTAGTACTGATTATTCACCATTTTTCAGAGTGTTGTTTCACTGTTGGGAAGTGATGTGCCAGTAAAGATTCTGCGAGACACTGGTGCCTCTGAATTATTTGTTTTGGAGTCTGTTCTTACTTTTTCTTTGTAGACAGATACAGTAACCAGTGTTCTGATTCAAGGGATAGGTTTGAATACATTGTCTGTACCCTTGCACAAAGTCAAACGTATATCTGACCAAGTGCAAGGTGAAGTTTCCCTTGGTGTGTCCCTTTCTGCCCATTATTGGTGTTCATGTGATTTTGGTAACAACTTTGCCTGTAGTCGTGTCTGGCGGTTTCTCATACCCCATCCCATGTAGGGATTATCGATGAAAACGTACAGCGAATCCTGGAGGTATTCTCTGCATGCACTGTGACTCGTGCTATGAGCGGTGCTGACACTAACGTTAAAACAGAATATACACAACACGTAACCGAACAGTTAGGCAAAGGTTAATAATTAAATGGATTATCTGTCCTGTAGGGATATTGTGATGGAGCAGTCCGCTGATCCTACCTTAATTAAGGTTTATTTAAGTACGTCTGGTTGAGGTAAGGCGTGTTGTGTTGCCCAGGGTTACAACTTTCAAGATCAGTTGTTGATAAGGAAATGGACGCCTCACAGCAAAAGTTGTGGGTGATGCTATTGTTCAGATCGCTTTCCTTCTAAGCTCTGATCTAGTTTTGAAAACATCTCATGACATTTCTGATCACTTAGGGGTTTTTAAAACCTATGATCGAATTGTGCATCATTTTTATTGGCCTCATTTAAAGACATTTCCGCTTACATCAAAACATGCCATGTTTGTCAGGTGACTCGGAAGTGTAAGGAAGTGCTATTTCTTATGCAGGTGACCAGCCTACTGCTATTACATTGCTATAACTGAGACAACGTATTTTCACAGTAAAACATGTTAGGTCCCATACAGGATAGCTCCCACACCCACACATTACACACACTAACTGCCGAGGACACACAGATAAGACATACACCCACACATTGGGAGGAAGAGACAGCCTTGACTTGCAGACACAAGCACACACACACAATTCTCCTTCCTAGCCGAACATTGTGTGACTGAGAACGACACGAAGAGACCCGGAGGAACGACGGACGGCTCAACAGGACCAATCCAAGAAGACAACACCTCAACTGTGGCCAATCAAAAGCCAGGGACTTTCAGACTCAACCCACTTTTTGTACTGTACATAACATGCTTACAATCTGTTATCGGGGCTCTTTCTGATGGTTCTTTAGTGAGGCCAAATGAATGAGCCCGTATACATTGTACCAGATATCTTTACTCTGAATAAACTGTCGCTTGTCATATAATTGACCACCTTGTCCGAATCGATCCTTGACCGACTCACCCTATCTACATATCCCATCATCAACAGAAGCCTAATCAGATGTTAAGGCCCGTTCCGCTACAACCAACTACTGTTAAAGGCCAGCCATTTGAGCATTTGCTTATTGCTTGTGTTGGACCCTTACCCCGTTCTAAAGCTGGTAGCACCTACACGTTAACTGGGATGTGTCAGGTTACGAGATCCTGCAGCCTATCCACTTCGCAACATTACCACTAAATCTGTTGTGAAGGCTTTTTCACCGTTCTCTACATTTTTGGAATACCTCAGTTGATTCAGAGCCATCACTGTTCCAACTTGACTTTGCACATATTTTTACAAGTCTTGTGACAATTGTGTTTAAAACATAATCAGTCCAGTGCTTATCATGTGCAGAGTCAAGGGGCCCTTGAGCCTTTATCAGACTTTGAAGTCACTGTTACGTGAGTACTGCACTGAATTAAAACGTGACTGGGAAGATGGGTTACGCTGGTTGCTACTCATTGTTAAAGAAGTATCACGAGTGCACTGGTTCCAGTTCTAATGACCTTGATTTTAGCCATACTGTGCAAGGCCCTCTTGCTGTATTAAAGGAGGATTGGAAGGTGGTTGAACCTCCCCCAAATTTGTTGTCATCTGTTAGTGTTTCTGACACCGGTTGTATATAGCTTGTGAAATGGCTAAAGAAAAACTAGCTTCCTTTTGTAAGGAATTGCTATTTCGTATGCAGGTGACTAACTTACTGCTAATTACATGGCTACAACTCACAGTAAAGCCTGTGGGGTCCCCTACAGGATAGCTCCCACATTACACACATAATCTCCCTTTTAAACAAACACTGTGTGCCCGAAGAAGATTCTACGATGACGGACAGACAACTGAGCCAATGGCAGAAGACTACAGACTACAACCAGCTGAACCAATCCGGAGATCCGATCTTCCTAGGGTCAACCTACTTTCTGTGACGTATATAAGAGCTGTGCTGACTGTTTACGCTCTCTCTGCCTGCCGTTCCACACGAACTAACGGAAGAGCCGTATTTACGTGTACCAGATATTCTCCCTCTGAAATAAACTGTCGCTTGTCGTACAATTTTAACACCTGGTCTGAATCGATCCTTAACCGGCTCACCCTTCTAATATCCTTTTATCAACACTCTCAGGTGAGGATGAAAAGGTTGTTTGACCGGCTCGCAGAGCCGCAACAATTTAGTCCAGGGTTCTCCTTTTCAGGCCAAATTCAGAGGCCCATACACTGTGGTTGAGCTAAGCAATCAAGCAATTCCTTCAGTTCTCAGTAGGCTGGAGGTCCGTGCCCACACATATTTGCAGAGTTTGGCATTGGAAGTAAAGTGACCTTTGGTACAATTCGACAAAGTGTTGCCACATTGAACTTTAACCAAGGTTCGGTTACAGACCGGGGAACTGTGGCTGACCATATGTGTCACTCTCTGGAAACACAGGTACAGCACTACCGGTACCATAATTTGCCCAAAAATGCCAGCCGGGCCCGGACACTGATTGAGGGACAAATCGATCCATGATTAACTGATTAAATAAAGTATATTTGTAGTAGTTGTGTAATGTGAATTTGGCATACAAATAAAATCTCTGTTTCCTGCTGAGAATTTCAACATTCTGGAAAGAAGGAGATGGGTCATTGCAAAAAAAATGATGGAGAAGCTGGGGATTGAACCCAGGACCTCATACATGCGCTCTACCACTGAGCTACATCCCCTTTCTAGGAAAGAAAAAAATGTTTCTTATTTTTTTAAATTTCACCTATAATTAACCAGGTAAGCCAGTTGAGAACAAGTTTTCATATTCAACTGCGACCTGGCCAAGATAAAGCAAAGCAGCGCAACACAAACAACAAAACAGAGTTACAGATGGAATAAACAAGCGTAGAGTCAATAACACAATAGAAGAAAAAAAAGAAAGTCTATATACAGTGCGTGCAAATGGAGGTAAGGCAATAAATAGGCCATAGTAGCGAAGAATTTACAATTTAGCAAATTAACACTGGAGTGATAGATGAGCAGATGATGATGTGCAAGTAGAAATACTGGTGTGCAAAGAGCAGAAAGTAAATTAAAACAATATGGGGATGAGGTAGATAGATTGGGTGGGCTATTTACAGATTGTGACGTAGAAGTCCGTCACTGGCCGTGTCAGCATTTGGTTCTTTAACGCACACACATATTCATCACTCCTCCCTGCGCCATTATAAGATAAGTTAACAATGTGGGTCGACACACAAATTAACTTCTGTCTTGGTGCATGCATTTCACACTTGTCAATGTTCATATTTGAGAGATACAATAATTATTATACTTATCAATGTTGTGGATGAGCGCATTGTTTGTTTGTTCTGTTCCTCTCTCTCCATCTCTGTAGCTTCCGGGTATGCTGGAAAAGGACCCGAGCTAAGGGAATTGGGTTGGCTTTATAGTGCCTGTCCCAAATGGCTCATTAATGCATATGGGCATATTGAAAGATATTGTCAGTAGTGATGTAATGTTGTAAATGTTATGTTGTGATATTGTTTAAAACCGGGTTGCAATGTATATCCTTTAGTATGTTTAGTTCATGGAAAATGTAGGTTTGTATTGTTAATTGATTAATTAATTAGGGTTAATTGTTCCGAGGGGAGGGGCTAGCCCTACAAAAGGAGCCTCTCTTTCAGTTAGGAAGAGGCATTGTTGGATTGAGCTGTGGATGGGGCAGCATTGTTTTTAAGCTGTCCCATAAGGTAGACGTTGATGGCAGTACTGTTGTTTTTTGTTCCGGAATCACTTGTAAATAAACACCTTTGCACAGAAGAACTTTTGCGGCTCCGCCATCTTTTTATTTTGATAGAGGTTAGGTTATCCAGTTTAGCCTTCTGGCCTACTCTACGTGACACAGATGGGCTTGGTACAGCTGCAGCGATCAGTTAGCTGCTCAGATAGCCGATGTTTAAAGTTAGCAGTGTTGCCAACACCTCAGTAAGGAAAGTAGCTATTGGCTGTCCTAAAAGTCGCTAGAAGTTGCTAAATGATGTCATCACCTAATTTGCATAATTGTGCATGTAATTGTGATGGACACTGTAGGAGTGAGGAATAACATTGTGGAAGAGACAAAAAGTGAGTAAAATGAAAATGTCTGCAAGTATTCATACTTGCTAAATACAGCGACTAAGTCGCTAAGTTGGCAACACTGAAAGTTAGTGAGGGAATATGTCTCCAGCTTCAGCGATTTTTGCAATTGCTCCAGTCATTGTCAGCAGAGAACTGGAAGGAAAGGCGGCCAAAGGAGGTGTTGGCTTTGGGGATGACCAGTGAGATATACCTGCTGGAGCGCGTGCTACGGGTGGGTGTTGTTATCGTGACCAGTGAGCTGAGATAAGGCGGAGCTTTACCTAGCATAGACTAAAAAGATGCCCTGGAGCCAGTGGGTCTGGCGACGAATATGTAGCGAGGGCCAGCCGACTAGAGCATACAGGTCGTAGTGGCCATATCAATACAATTGACCTTTTCTTTACACTAGTTAGGGTTAGGTTGTTTGGTGGAGCAAACAAAGAGACAAGGAGGAAGGCAGGAGAGAGAATCTATGAGCAGCAGACCAAGACGCGACTGTGGGCTTTGTTCCAAGCAGAATATTGTGCGGCTAGACAGACATTTCAAGTCTGTACATTCACTTAAGTCCGGTACTATGGAATGGACGAATGCTATGCAATCTAGCCGGTTTTCGACTGAGAGACAGCAGCCCGAATCAGGGCAGTATATGCAGCCTGACAACGGTGTTGAACCGCGGCCGGAGGACCCTGTGATTTTGCAGTGTTTTGAAAGTGAGTTGTCCGTGGAGCAGCAGCTGTTGGACGAGGGTGAGCAGCAGCTGGTGGACGAGGGTGAGCAGACGGCAGGTGTGTCGGCGGCGGTGCAGTCAACCAGTCAGGTCGGTAGTGAACCGTGCTCGGAACCGAGGGAGCAAGGCTGCGTCGTGGCGACTTCCACGGAGAGCAAGAGTGATGAAGACGGCGGCGTGCCGTCCAGAATTGAGGTTTGG